>NW_028322752.1:42500-52500 GCF_047325235.1 Durio zibethinus
AATTTCTCGATTTCGAAATGTATCGAAACCTTGGGTAGTAAAAAAAAGTGGGATACTGTATTTCCAGGATTGAATTTCATATTCGAATGAACCTCGTAATCGTAAGAAAGTAGGTTTTTTAGCGATGGGCCTAGCAAAAGCAAAATTAGGATAGGGCCCTACAGGATCTCTCCCCCCCCCCCTCAAAATCGGACATGAGAGTTTCCTCTCATCCGGCTCAAGTAGTTACACCAAATAAAGATAAAGAAAGGAGTTCTCGCTTTCAAATTCTAGAACCCCCCCCAAAAAAAGGTCTACTCTTTACTCAAGTTCCAAAGAAACATTTCATTGATTCATTCTTCTTTTATTGATTTATATTTTCTTAATTCTTTATTCAATTCGAAATTAGGACATAAATGAAATGTGAAATTCTTGAGTAGTCTACTTCCCCTCGAATGATGAATCCTCTTAAATTAAAGGAGTGTCATAAGGGATTTACTTGTCTATGTACCCTTCCATTCGATCTCTTAGGTCCTGCCTTACCTTACCTCGACGGTTATACCACGATGCCCTTAACTTAAAGCCTAAGCCTATATGCGATGTATAGACTCCTGCAACCATGACATATTTGTTTACTTGAACATAATTTCATTTCTTTCTAAAAGAACTAAAAGAAATGAGAATGGTTAATTCCACAAAAGAAAGAAGTCTTTTTTTTTCACGAGGTACAACTCAAAATTCCTATTTATTTATTTTTACTGACTCGACCATAGACCAATTCCCTTTTTATTTGGGAGTATTGAATACACCCATAATTCTGAGCTTCATGTTACTCCTCCCAAGAGACATGTCATGTCAGATCCAGGGCATCCCAATTCGATTGAATGGGATGACAGTTTCTCATTGCTAATCGGTAAAATCATAATTTCGATCAAATCACACATCGCAGTATACTAGACCCTCTAATTCTTTAAGAGGTTTATCTAAAAGATTGGCGATATAACTAGGACGACGTTTCAAATACCATACATGAGTTACTGGACATGCCAGTTTTATGTATCCCATTTGATATCTTCGTATCCGATAATCAACAAATTCAACTCCGCATTGTTCACAAAATTTAGGGCCCTGCTTTTCATTTCCAATTACTCGATAATTTCCACAAGCGCAAATTCCACTTTTTATAGGTCCAAAAATTCTTTCACAAAATAATCCATCCTTTTCCGGTTTATTGGTTTTGTAATGAAAAGTATAGGGTTTTGTCACCTCTCCAACGGTTTCTCCATTAGGTAGGATTTTATTGGCCCAAGCACTTATTTGTTGGGGAGAAACTGAGCCAATTCGGAGTTGTTGATGTTTATATCGGTCGATCATAGAAGACAAATTCTGATTCATTCCGATTAAGCTTCCTTCCTATTAATCTGGAAGTTCTTCTCAGATACAAGGAAATGATTCAGTTCCAGAGCCAAAGATCGTAATTCTCGGACGAGCAATCGAAAAGATTCTGGAGCATTTTCAGGTTTAGGTATTGTTCCTCCAATGATCATAGTACCAAGTACTTCTTGGCGAGCTCTAATATGATCAGATTTATAAGTAAGCATTTCTTGTAAAATATGAGCAACACCAAATCCCTCTAGAGCCCAAACCTCCATTTCTCCTACCCGTTGTCCTCCTTGCTTGGACCTTCCTCTAAGTGGTTGTTGTGTAACAAGTGTATAATGTCCACTGGAACGCCCATGTATTTTATCATCAACTTGATGAATTAATTTCAAGATATAAGGTTTTCCTATTATAACAGGTTGTTCAAAAGGGTCCCCCGTTCTTCCATCACAAATAGTCTGCTTTTTCCTGGATACTCGGGTTCAAATACCCATGGATTCGCTGTTTGCTTACCGGCTTCATATAATTCGGAAAACACTAGTTTTCTCGAAGCCTCTTGTTCATATCTCTCATCAAACGGTGCTATTCGATAATGTCTATCTAGTAGACTCCCTGCTAACCCAAGCGAGCATTCAAATATCTGTCCCACATTCATTCGTGAAGGGACTCCTAATGGGTTGAAGACCATATCAACAGGTCTTCCGTCTTGCAAATAAGGCATATCCTGTCTAGGTAAAATTTTGGAAATGATACCCTTATTTCCATGTCTTCCGGCTACTTTATCGCCTACTTTCATTTCGCGTTTCTGTGAAATATATACACGAATCGTTTCCGGATTATAACTAGAACCCCCTTTTTTCTGGATCCATCTCACATCGATGACTCGACCCCTCCCACCTATAGGTAATTTTAGACAAGTTTCCTTTGAAGTGGATACCTGAATCCCAAGTATGGCCCGTAATAATCTATCTTCTGGAGCATATGATGATTCTTTCGCCACCTGAGGCGTTAATTTACCTACTAAAATATCGCCCGTCTCCACCCAAGATCCCAGCATCACAATTCCATTTTTGTCTAAATTGCGGAGTAAATGGGCTTCTAGGTGCGATATTTCGTTAGTGATTCTTTCAGGACCTTGGCTTGTCACATGAGTCTGAATTTCATATTTTCGTATGTGAAAAGAAGTATAAATATCTTCATATACTAGACGCTCGCTAATGAGTACCGCATCCTCAAAATTGTAACCTTCCCATGGCATATAAGCTACTAATACGTTTTTGCCCAAAGCGAGTTCGCCACCAACCGTAGCGGCACCATCCGCTAAAATCTGTCCCTTTTTAATGCATTTACCCCGCTGAACCCGGGGAGTTTGATGCATACAAGTATTTTTGTTGGAACGTTGATACATAACTAATGGAATGCTTAGAGTATCCCCATTACCCGATAAAATAATCTTGTCAGTATCGGTAGAAATGATCTTTCCCTCTTGATCGGCTATAGCGGGAACCCCTGAATCTAGAGCCAATTGGCGTTCCAACCCAGTTCCAACAATGCACTTCTCGGAACGCGAAAGCGGAACTGCTTGGCGTTGCATATTAGAACTCATTAAAGCCCGATTCGCGTCATTATGCTCGATAAAAGGAATGAGGGAAGCTCCCATAGAAAAATATTGAAAAGGAAAAATACTTCGAAGATGAACTTGTTCCCATGCAATAGTCAGGAATTCTTGGCGGTATCGAGCCGGAACAACCTGTTCTTCCTGAATACCCTGATTCAAGGCCAAAGAATTTCCTGCCGCTACCATATAATATTCATCTCGACTTGGGGATAAATAAAGCATCTGTGCTTTTTTTGATCTCTCAAATATTTTATAAAATGGACTTTCTAGAGACCCCCAACGACCAATCCTGGCATGAATTGCTAAGGATCCAATAAGTCCAACATTGATTCCTTCAGACGTGTCAATTGGGCAAATGCGTCCATAGTAACTAGGATGGATATCTCGTATCCGAAAATTAGCAGTTCGCCCGGTCAATCCTCCGGGGCCCAAATAACTCAATTTTCTCCCATGAACTATTTGTGTCAATGGATTTGTTCGATCCAAAACTTGAGACAATGGGTGTAATCCGAAAAAGGATTCATAAGTGGTTGTTAATGGAGTCGAAGTTACCAAATTCTGAGGAGTCGGTATCAATTTATGCCTAATTGCTCCGCATATAGTTCCTCTAACTACATTTTCTAAACGAACCAGAGCCAATCCGAATTGATCTTGTAAGAGATCCGCTACAGAACGAATACGCTTATTTTTCAAATGATTCATATCGTCAAGTGTACCCATTCCAAATTTCATTCCAATCAAATGATCCGCAGCTGCCAATATATCTCGCGGTAACAAAAATGTATTGTTCTGAGGTATATTAAGATTCAGTCTCTGGTTCATATTTCGTCGACCAATCCTTCCTAATTCACATCTTTGCTGAAAGAATTTCTTTTGTAATTCCTTACACAAGGATTCAGAAAATACCGGATCCCCGCCTACACAAGAAAATTGTTGATAAAACTCCAAAATGGCATTTTCTTTTGACCCAATTTTTTTTTTTTCCTTATCGGTCAGGAAAGACAAGAAAATTTCAGGGTAGCAAACATTCTCTAGAATTTCTCTTAGATTCGAACCCATAGCTGATGATAGAACTAGAATAGATATTTTCTGTTTCCTACTTACACGAGCCCATATCCTTGCTTTTCTATCAATCTCTAATTCGAACCTCCCCCCCCAATCTGATATTATGGTACCAGTATAGACCGAAATTCCGTTAGGATCCAATTCTGATCGATAATAGATACCGGGGCTTTGCAATATTTGATTGATCACAATTCTGTATATTCCATTTACTATAGAAGTTCCGAGGGAGTTCATTAAAGGAATGTTTCCAATAAAAATTGTTTGTTCTTGCATATCCTTACTGGTTTTCAAAATTAATCCTGCGGATACATATAATTTAGAAGAATATGTGAGTGATTCATATACAGCATCCCTTTCTTTTATCAACGGTTCCACCAATTGATATGTTTCCACAAATAATTGAAATTCAATTTCTTGATCTGTATCTTCAATTTTTGGAAACTTATCAAGTTCTTCTGTTAAGCCCCGATCCATGAACCCACAAAATCCTTCAAATTGTATCTGATTCAACCCAGGTATTGTATACATTTCCCCATTTTCATTCCCGAGCATTTTGAATTTCCCATTTATCAAAAAAATCCCATTCTTTTCTCATTCTTCATCGAATCATATGAATCGATCTAATAATGATGGAATTGAATTTCTATTCTGTTTACTGAATCACATGAAATTTTATCTAACTCCATATACCATATAATATATATGGAATGTATGAAATGCGTATGAACGGAAGAAGAAAAATTATACTCAAATTTTAATTTATATTTATAACAAACAGCTACATAAAAGAATTGATAAATGCCATTTAGCCTTATGGAGTTTTGTATAGAATATCAAAAAAAAAAATAATAATTCAATTTCTACCATTATTATGATATTCCATATTCCAATCCGATTGAATACCAGAAAAATGAAATGAATTCCTGATTTGATCTGTTCGTTGAGATAAAGACAAAATAATCATAAAATATATATCGGGAGAGAGTTGATTTTTCTAGCACTTAATTTTTTCATAGATTCCATTGTTCTGTTCAAAAAATGATTCGCAGAGAAGAGAGATGTTTTTACCCATTTTTTAGTTTTTTATTTTTTAGTAGAATATTTAGAATATGATTGAAGTGCGTACGAAAAGAGGGCTTGTATTTATTAAACATATGCAGATATAGCATTTCTATTTATATATGTCTTTCCTCTTTTCTTTTTATTCCATTATAGCTCTCTAGTGGAGACAACACATGGCGTGCTCTATCAAAAATTCTATTTTTTCTTTAATTTTAATCTATTCAATGAAAAATTGAAACACGATAATTTCTTGCTGATTCCCTATGGACATCATATCTAGATAGATAAAATACCTCATTAGATAACTAGAGCTGTGTAACAACTTATGTTCGGGGGTTTACATAGACTCATAATTGCTGTTATATTATTATAATATAATTTATAATTATATAATTTATAATTGAAATTAAGAAAGTTTTTTTATTGAATTGAAAAATTGAAAAAAAAAATCAATACTAATTAGTTATGTATCCATTTTTATTTTCTTATACCATTAGAGAAAGACAAGTGAAGAAGAATCGTCCATAAATTTGCCGTCAATAGTTAATAGTTAATGGTTCCAATTTTTTTGTCCTGCATTTTTACTTTTGTAACTGAGAATCCACATTTTCTTTTTCAATAGAAAAGAAAAAAGAAAGGGAAAGTTTTTGTTTTTAGATATTGTGTGTCTTGAGATACTATAACCAATTGAAGGTATGGATCCAATCTAAAAATAAAAAGGGGATACTCTCATTTTTTTGTTTGTAGCCTTTTGGCGACATGGCCGAGCGGTAAGGCGGGGGACTGCAAATCCCTTATTCCCCAGTTCAAATCCGGGTGTCGCCTGATCAACAAAAAACGCGAAATCCTATATTCTGTTTTGCTGATATAACTCGACCAATTTTCTCCGGCAAAAACAAGTGTAAGAAAAGGACTCTTGATACTTTCTTGATTATAAACTTGATTATAAACTTCCGGAGGTTTTGTTTTCTAAAGTGTTGTAAATCCTTACGTCTAGGATTCAAGGAAAAACTAGAGTAGTGGAAGGGAATGAGTAAATCTTGATATGGTAGCCCCTCCCCTACTAATAGAGGGGCTACTATCGGAGTCTTGAATTAGATTGGATAACGGGAGTGTTTAATTAACTAATGAATGGTTGTAGAAGGGTTGGAAGATACTTTGTATACAGACTGATGAAAGTCTCTGAGTGTTCAGGCATCCAATCAATATTAGATTGGATGGATAATTGGCTTTTACTTAATAAGGGACACCAAAAGAAAGAAGAAGTCTTATTATTGCTACATGTGAGTAACATTCTTTTGATACTTCCAAAAGTGTTACTGCGTATTTTGCTTGTGCTTAATGGTTCTCGATTTTACTAGAAATCATATAAGAACTTGTTATAAGCGGATTTATTGAAGTGTTTCATCAACGGTGGTGTGTCAGAATTCCCTTTTCCTTTTGACTCTGCACCGGTAATTCCACTATTATTAGTGAACAATAATGGAAAAATTCCTTCCTATTTGTTTCATATTCATAGAAATTAGGGGACATAATACACATGGATATAGTAAGTCTTGCTTGGGCTGCTTTAATGGTAGTCTTTACATTTTCCCTTTCACTCGTAGTATGGGGAAGAAGTGGACTCTAGGGGTACTTCTAATTGGGTTGAGGAATCAAACCGTATCAATTGTTTTCTAGATCGTTTTGCAAAGCCTTTTTAACTATTTTATTAGTCTTCATTTCGAAATTCTTGGATTCTAGTGGAGTAATGTATTCTATGAATAATACCCTTTCAATCAAAATCAAACAAACATTTCAATAATTCCCATGTTCGTATTTCGAAAGTAAAAGGGATACGGATGATAGGCAATTTATTAAAAAAAAAAAAGAATTCTTCCTAAATTTTCTATTTTGATGAACCAGCTCTTACCAGAGTTATATATGGACAATGAGGGACAAGGAACCCCCCCCCCTTTTTTTTTTCTGTATTTGTTTGTTTTTATTTCCTTCCCTCTTTACTGTTACTGTTCAAAGAGAAAAAAAGTAGTTCTTTTATTTAATAAGATCTTGCCTTAGTGTAGTCACATATTGCACACTTACCCCCTGTTTTATTTATTATTTTAGGAATTTTATTTATGCCATGCTTTATTGACTCATTTCATATCATGGATCAAAGAAAAGAAGTTAAATTAAAAATCGGTTCCATGAAATGAAAGAATTAGAAAATCGTAAGACTTGCCTTTCAATTATTTCAGATTGATTGAAATCAACACAAATAAAATAGATCAAGCGAAGAAATAAAATTGAGATACTATGTACATTACATATATTTCATTACATATATTTAATTGATATCGACATGTATGAAGATACATATTGTAGATTCATCTATATTAAGCTTGTATCTTTATACATTACAATAATAGATATGGATAGTATGGTAGAAAGATTCATATTTTTTTTCTACCATACTATCGAGTTTGATAGGATACTGCTGATTCTAGTCCATTCATTTTATTTAATTTATTTAAGACGTGAAATTGGAATCCTTTTTTTCTTAAATCCTTGATAAAAAGTCAAGTTTCATTCAAATTAATCACTTTGACTGACAGTTTTTACGTATATTATAAGTAAAAAGGCGGTAGGAACTAGAATGAACAGCGCTGTAGCAATAAATGCGAGAATATTTACTTCCATAATTTCATTGTTTTTTTTACTTCGCAATAACTCGGGATTTAATCCCATAGAGATGATAAATTTGTCGCTTGTAAATTCAATGCGATGACTTACATTTCAATGACATCGAATCGGATCAATATCATGAATAACAATATCTAAGCTATCAAATCGATTCACCGTCGAGAATTGAATAGTATAACATAGGAAGCTCTTTTATCCACACCGAATACAAAATTGGATTCCTGGCCCAATCAAAAGAATTCCTTTCCTTTATTTCTATATATTCTTTTCCACTCTTTCTTTTCGATAATCTACCGCCTTCCTTGTACAATCATCTGATGATGTATCATCTGACTGCTTTTCCACTTTCACCGTTTACAAATAGTTTACAAATAAACCCCAACAAAAAATGGAAAGGAAAAAATAAATAAAAAAGGCTATCCTTGGGAATGAAATTCTTTCATTTGTATTCCCTTTCACAGAAAATGGAGGGATCAATTGATGTATTTTTTTTTTATTGTATCCGTCGGGACTGACGGGGCTCGAACCCGCAGCTTCCGCCTTGACAGGGCGGTGCTCTGACCAATTGAACTACAATCCCAGGGCAATAAAGAAAAGTGTACAGCATAGATATTCTTATGATTTCATTCAAGCCATTTTCTATTTAAATTTTAGATTCGAATCGCCGTGTTGTAACAAACAAAGGCGCGAGTGATATATTGATATCCATACGGGTATGCGCTTTAGTGAGAGCAACGCGGATTACTAGTTACTAGTAATCCTTTCGTTATTGCCAAATCGATCGATAATCAATTTTAAAATGAAAAAAAAAAAAGAGTCTTTTTTCTTTACTTTACTCTTTCTTTTCATTAAACTTTATACTTAATGATCCTGATATGAATCTAGATCATTATCAAGGTCAGAATTTATGGGAACAAATAAATAGAACAAATAAAAAACAAATAGCGGTAGGGATGGATATATCAGAAAATTGGACTTTTTTTATTCTTCCCTAATTTTTTTGTTTGGCTTTTCTGGAAAACAAAATACAAAAAAATGGGCATTTTATGTTATGGCGGATCAGCGAATTATTGGGCCGAGCTGGATTTGAACCAGCGTAGACATATTGCCAACGAATTTACAGTCCGTCCCCATTAACCGCTCGGGCATCGACCCAGGAAGAATCAATTATAGGTTTATTGATAATCCATGATCAACTTCCTTTCGTAGTACCCTACCCCCAGGGGAAGTCGAATCCCCGCTGCCTCCTTGAAAGAGAGATGTCCTGAACCGCTAGACGATGGGGGCATATTTGCCTGACCGACATCATACTATGCTCATAGTATGAACAGTTTTTTGAAATTGTCAATATAATGGAATGATATGACTAGATCCGAAAGCTTTTTCCATCTTTTATGATTTTCCATTTTTGATTCATGATTTATACTCATAAATCATTCATTTGAATCGCCACTCTATTCTATATAGAAATAAATTAGATATAGAAATAAATTAGATAAATTCAATCTATTATATTATTATATTATATAAATCGATATTATAAAAAGAAACTAGATTATATTAATAATACAAAGTATAAGATCCTTTCGGGAAGTGATTGGTCTGACATAAACATAAAAAGGGGAGTTAAACTTCATTTCTTCCACTTTCATTCTTCATTTCTTCCACTTTCATTCATTGATTCACTCATTATTAAGATTAAGACGAGACAGGCGTATTTCTATCTCACACTAAGCCAGGAAATTAACAAAAAGTAAATCTGGAATTTTGGGAAGAGGGAGCAAGAAGTTATCGAAAATTATGTGTGTTTTTTTTTTTTTCTAAAAATTGGGTTCGGTGGACAAAGCAAATCTCTTCATCACATGTTTCGATAAAATATATTGGATCCATGTCGAATTGCTAAGGTACATCTATTAATCAAATCAAATAAATGAATTTCGTTCTGTTCTGATAAGCCAATTATGATCGGCCTTGAAACAATTCATTGCATTGATATTTATCAAATCCAATATCAATAAACCCATTTTACCCTCTACACGTTAAGTAAATTAGAATTCTCATTCCTGAATGAGCTACTAGCCACTATGAGTCTACTGCATATACTTATATATATATAACTTATACTTATATATATATATATAAATAGATCTTATCGATTCATTCAGTAATTGAATCGAACGGCCCTTTTAACTCAGTGGTAGAGTAACGCCATGG
>NW_028322753.1:0-5000 GCF_047325235.1 Durio zibethinus
TTTCTTATATATACGCTGTCCTATCTTAGTATTTGTTAGGCTTAGCCTTTTTATTCAATTCAATTAGATGTTAATGTAAATGAACCATAACTATGTAAACCTATTCCTAATAGATTGACCCCAAAATAGCATATCCAAATTATAAGAAATCCCATAGAAGCCACAAGTGCGGAATTTACACCTTCCAAATTTTTATTTGTTCGGGTATGTAAATAAATCGCGAATACGGTCCAAGTAATAAATGCCCAAGTTTCCTTTGGGTCCCAATTCCAATATGATCCCCACGCCTCATTAGCCCATACGGCTCCCGAAAGAATTCCTATGGTTAAAAAGATAAACCCGAGACTAATAATACGATAACTCCAACGATCCAATTGTTGAGTCAATTGATACCTGTAAAAATTTTTAGAAGAAAGAAAATAAGTGTTTAATAAAACATTGCTTCTTTCATTCATGTATTGGATTTCGCCAAACGAAAATGACTGATTTAATAAATTATTGTTTTTACCAATAATTTTTATGGCTTTTCGAAATGTAATGACTAGAAGAGCTACTGATAATAATGATCCACATAAAAGAGCTGCATAGCCTAATACCATCATACTTACGTGCATCATTAACCACTGGGATTGGAGAGCAGGCGCTAATATTGCGGATTGATGCATTTTGGTTAAAAGACCCGAAGTGGCAAAGCCTTGGGTAAAAATAACACTTGGTGCGGTTATTGCGCTTAAATCATTTTTACGCTTTTTAAAATAGTAAACCATATGAATAAGGGAGAAACCCCATGAAAGAAAGATTAATGATTCATATAAATCACTTAATGGGAAATGTCCTGAATAAATCCAACGAGTGACTAATAATCCTGTTATACAGAAAAAGGTAACTATCATGCCCTTTTCTGATGAATCATATAGTCCTACGACTTCATCGACTAATAAGAATAAGGTTAAAAAATGAATTGTAATTACAATTGAAACGACCGAAAAGGATATATGAGTTAATATATGCTCTAAAGTTGAAAAAATCATAAGAATTCTGAAAAAAGCGAGGGTTTCTAGATTTTATGGAATGGAAATCAGGAATTAAATTCATTATAGGACTTATTCTATCTCTTTTAGAAGATACTATGCCGCTACTCGGACTCGAACCGAGATGCTCTAGCACTGCTTCCTAAGAGCAGCGTGTCTACCGATTTCACCATAGCGGCTTGCTCGAAATCATAATAAGCCATTTTTTATTCAATCGTCGAGATTGAAGGTGAAGGGGTCAATTCAATGTAAAATGTAAAAGAAGCATTTAATTTAAATTGATGAATAAAAACTCGTTTAAATAGCAATTTGAAGGTTCAAAAAGAATCTTTATTATTTATCGTTTTATTTAATTATCCTTTTTTTTATTTAATATTTAATTTAATATTTAATTATTTCAACAGAGATTTTATAGTTTGTGTTTTCCTAAAAGAGAACTCCTCTATTGTAACTAAACTAACTAGTTGTAACTTCAATTCATAGATAGAATTCAACAAAAAAATGTTCTTTATCATTTTAATTTTTTAATGATTCATCTCTCATTCTTTTATATGATTTTTATGAATCTATAAAAAAAAAAATGCTTATCAATTGAATGAATAAATGAATGAAAAAATATTATTTTTAGAGATCACAATTTCAGCACCACATCCAATGATTTCAAAAGATTTATGTAATTTGCATAGCTTTGTATTAATCGTTAGGATTTTGCGTTTTAAGGATTTATCAAACCAACTAGATATTGGGTTGTACACGTTACGTTATATAAAAAGCGTTTCGATTCCTGTCATAATTGTACCATACTTCAAAAAAGTATTTCGAATTTCGAATTCTAAAAATATGTCTTGATTCATCTTCTTATACAAACATAGAATTTTTTTAGATCATTTTAAATTGATACATTATTTGTATATCCACTAAATTATAAAGGGAGTTTTCTCAATTGGGTTGAAAGCAAGGGAAGGATATATAGTAATTCAGAGAAATAATGATTCATAAAGTTACAAAATTGAAACTTAATGGATTAGTTTCAACAACCCAGTTAAAGCTCTTATATATATGTGCTCCGATATAGCTATAGTATAAATATACAAATTTTTATTATTTAATTATTTAATTATTTATTATTATAAATTGAAATTGAATATTATAAAAATAACAAATTATTATAACACTAAGATACCAAATGGGGCGATGGGGAAAATGAGAATCCCCATCCCGGAAATGAAAAAAAAAAAGATATTCAAAAAAGAAAACCTTTGTATCTTATTCGAGTTAAACCAATTCAGATTAAAAAAAAATTATTTGTCGTACAAAAAAACTTTTTGAATTACCCGTAAAAATAGATCTCGATAATGAAAAAGCTTTCAACGCCGCCCAATATCCTTTCTTTTTCCAAACATTTTTTCGAATACGCTTTTTTGATGTAGAAGTACGTTTTTTTGGAACTGCCATTCAAAAAAAAGGTTATTTAGTGCTATAGTTGGATGTCAAAGACATCTATTTTTAAAACAAAATGATCGGTGTCTTTATGTCATTATTTATCTATTCCTATAGATTTTCTAGATTAATAGATTTTCTAGATTATAATTATCTATATACTACTATATAAATTTCATAAGAACTAAATAGAGATGGGAAAATAACATAAAATGCTTCTATTCTAGAAAAAAAAAAAAAAAAAAATATGATATAACCTTTTTTTATTTATATTCCATACACTATCCAGAAAAAAAGAAGAATTTGTATTTAATTTATTGGTACCTTTCTTTTTTATATCTCCATTCAAATCTATAGGATAGATTAGGATCTATTATGATATATAAATTGAATTGATGAAATCAAAAAAACGTAAAAAAGAGTCTTTCCTTCTCTATCTCTGCCTATTTTTTTTGTCGTCCTACATTTATAATTTATACATCTCCATTTATACACGAAAAATACATCAAAACAAAAAAATGTAAAAAAACCATTTTATTTACCTAATAAAAAACAAACTTGAATTTTTTTCTATTAATTGGTAATTGGTCAAGCTCGAAGAGAGAGTATGCCCAATTTTCATTTTCAATCAAATTCGAATGAGACTCGTAATTAATCTGTTAAAGGATACATAATTTTGAAAAAAAAAAAGAATATTTTTTTTTTCCATTAGTAACTCGGTGATATCATTTGATTACTTCTAACTTCGAAATTTGAATATTTTTGAAATATTTGAGAAAGATTAAAAGATTAATAATAGAAAATTCCAGTTAACTTTGTAATATCTTGATTGTATTATTGCTCCCTTTCCATCAAAAGAGATAAGAGCCGGTGAATCAGAAACGATTAATTAAGAAAGAATAAGAAAAAAGTTTTTATGGAGCATACATATCAATATTCATGGATCATACCTTTTGTGCCACTTCCAATTCCTATTTTAATAGGAATGGGACTCCTACTTTTTCCGACGGCAACAAAAAATCTTCGTCGTATGTGGGCTTTTCCCAATATTTTATTGTTAAGTATAGTTATGATTTTTTCGGTCGATCTGTCTATTCAGCAAATAAATAGAAGTTCTATCTATCAATATGGATGGTCTTGGACCATCAATAATGATTTTTCTTTCGAGTTTGGCTACTTTATTGATTCACTTACCTCTATTATGTCAATATTAATCACTACTGTTGGAATTTTTGTTCTTATTTATAGTGACAATTATATGTCTCATGATCAAGGATATTTGAGATTTTTTGCTTATATGAGTTTATTCAATACTTCAATGTTGGGATTAGTTACTAGTTCTAATTTGATACAAATTTATATTTTTTGGGAATTGGTTGGAATGTGTTCTTATCTATTAATAGGGTTTTGGTTCACACGACCTGTTGCGGCAAACGCTTGTCAAAAAGCGTTTGTAACTAATCGGATAGGCGATTTTGGTTTATTATTAGGAATCTTAGGTTTTTATTGGATAACGGGAAGTTTCGAATTTCAAGATTTGTTCGAAATATTTAATAACGTGATTTATAATAATGAGGTTCATTTTTTATTTGTTACTTTATGTGCCTCTTTATTATTTGCCGGCGCAGTTGCTAAATCTGCGCAGTTTCCCCTTCATGTATGGTTACCTGATGCCATGGAGGGGCCTACTCCTATTTCGGCTCTTATACATGCTGCCACTATGGTAGCAGCGGGAATTTTTCTTGTAGCCCGCCTTCTTCCTCTTTTCATAGTTATACCTTACATAATGAATCTAATATCTTTGATAGGTATAATAACAGTATTATTAGGGGCTACTTTAGCTCTTGCTCAAAAAGATATTAAGAGGGGTTTAGCCTATTCTACAATGTCCCAACTGGGTTATATGATGGTAGCTCTAGGTATGGGGTCTTATCGAGCCGCTTTATTTCATTTGATTACTCATGCTTATTCGAAGGCATTGTTGTTTTTAGGATCCGGATCCATTATTCATTCCATGGAAGCTATTGTTGGATATTCTCCAGATAAAAGCCAGAATATGGTTTTTATGGGCGGTTTAAGAAAGCATGTGCCAATTACACAAATTGCTTTTTTAGTGGGTACACTTTCTCTTTGTGGTATTCCACCCCTTGCTTGTTTTTGGTCCAAAGATGAAATTCTTAGTGACAGTTGGTTGTATTCACCGATTTTTGCAATAATAGCTTGGTCCACGGCCGGATTAACAGCATTTTATATGTTTCGGATCTATTTACTTACTTTTGAAGGACATTTAAACATTAATTTTCAAAATTATAGTGGCAAAAAAGGTAGCTCCTTCTATTCAATAAAACTATGGGGTAAAAAAGAAGAGCAAACAATGATTAACAGAAATTTTCCTTTATCCCCTTTATTAACAATGAATAATTTATTAACAATGAATAATAATGAGAAGCCATATAGAATTGGTGGTAATGTAAAAAAAGGGGCTCTTATTACTATTACGAATTTTGGCTACAAGAAGGCTTTTTCTTA
>NW_028322753.1:35000-40000 GCF_047325235.1 Durio zibethinus
TCTTACAAACTGTACCGATGGTATGAACGAATCCCTTTCTTCATACAAATGTGTAAAAGATGCTAGTCGCACTTAAAAGCCGAGTACTCTACCGTTGAGTTAGCAACCCGAAAAAAATCGGAATAAAAAAAAAATGGAATTGCACGAGGCAATCAAAACATGAAATTAGCAAAAATTTGAATAAAATAAAAATACACGAAATTCTAAGATAAAAACATAGAAATAGAATAAGTGAAAATTTGTGGACCGCCTCCTGTCTTATTCATTCCATTGTTATCCATTTTTTTTTTTTTTTTTCAATACAATATACAATTACAATAAAAAAAACTTCTTGTATCACAACAAATTCAAAGAAAGAACCCATTATTTGAATGAAGTGAAGTGCCAAACTTGTGGGCGGGGATAAATAGATCTATTTATCTACGATCGAATTATATTTGTTCGATACACTGTTGTCAATATGATTGTAAATTTTGAATATAAATGTTGAGAAAAGAATAAAGAATATAAAAAAGACTATAAAAAAATACAATGAAAAAAAGAATTAAGTCAATTTTTTTTTTTTTTTTTATTATATTGTATTTTTTATTATTAATTATTAATAATATTTATTATTATAATATTTATTATTTTTATTATTAATAATATTTATTATTATAATATTTATTATTTTTATTATTAATAATATTTATTATTATAATATTTATTATTTTTATTATTATAATATTTATTATTATAATATTTATTATTATAATATTTATTATTAATTATTTATTATTAATTATTATTATTTATTATTAATTATTATTAATATTTTCTATTTTTATATGTTATTTTTTCTTGTTATTTTCTCTGTTTTTTTATCTTATTTTATGTTATTTTTTTTTTTTATATCTTATTTTATGTTATTTTTTTAAATGCAATTACTTCATTTATTCAATTGATCTTTTTTCTCTATATTTTATATCAATAAAATTAGCTCAATAAAATCTGTTATAGAACACGGTATTCTATAGTAGCAAAGCAATAAGAAATACGAATAATAAATAAAAAAGTATGAATAAAACAAAAGAGGGGGGAGGAAATTATAAAGAAAAATTTATACAAAGCTAGATATGAGTCATCCACCCCCTCTTTTTTGTATTTCATTAATTGAATTTTGTTTGATTAAGACTAAGTTCCGTAAAAACCCCGGCCTTCTTTAAAATATCATGGACAGTTCCTGTGGGTTGAGCTCCTTTTTCAAGGAAATAGAGAATAGCGGGAACATTCAAATGGGTTTGATTATTTATCGGATCATAAAAACCAACTTTTCGAAGATCTCTTCCCTCTCTTCGGGATCGAACATCAATTGCAACGATTCGATAAACGGCTCATTGGGATAGATGTAGTTAAATAATACCCCCCCCCTAGAAACGTATAAGAAGTTTTCTCCTCGTACGGCTCGAGAAAAAAAAAAAAAAATGATTAAAAGTTATGTCTATTAAAAGTTATGTCTATGTATGGAATTATAATGTATGTAATTAGAATGTCAAAAAGATCCATAAACCCGGCAAATCAATTAGACATTTAAACCCGTCTTTTTTTTTTCAAAAAAAAAGAAGAAAAAAGCATTCGTACTCTCATAACTCAAGTCAAATAACTCTCAAAATGCTCAAAAAAAAATCCTTAGGCATTCTTTTATTGAGTGGTCTCTAACCCCTTTTTTTGTTTGTCTCGTTTAGAATCGATTTCGATTCTTCATTTTGATCTAGTTGTTGAGACAATTGAAAAGGGTATTTCCTTGTTCTAGGATCCTTTATCTTTGTCTTGAATCATTGGGTTTAGACATTACTTCGGCGATATTTAATCATTTCAAAAATGGCAGCAACATGCCCCTTTTTCTCTCTTTTTTTCTTTCTATCAAAGAATCATATGAACGATTAATTCCCGCATTATACACTTTTGATCGAAAGAGTTTTACCAATTCCAACAATTTTTCTTTTTGATTTGAAAATAGTTTGAATCGGAGCTTTTCGATTTCTATATCAAAAATAGACTTACGAAGTTGTTCCAACTTATTTATTTCCATTAATTAACCCTAGATCCTTGCCCCTGAAAAATGGATGTTTCTCTTCGAGCTCCATCCTGTACTATTTACATTACAACCCAACAAAAAGACGGATTATAATAGAACAGAACAAAGGATGTCGAGCCAAAAGCACCTTCATTTCTACATAATGGAAGGTGGTGGGTTTTGACATCCACAGCCGATCATGTCCTTCAAGTCGCACGTTGCTTTCTACCACATCGTTTCAAACGAAGTTTTACCATAACATTCCTCTAGTTTGGAACATTGATTCAATTATGGAATCATGAATAGTCATTGGTTCAGTCGATACATAGTAATCTATCTATACTTTTTCCTTCTATATGAAATCAATTTCCTTCTATATGAATCTATATGAAATAAATAGATAATTTAGGAAGAAAAAGCCTCAATAAGAATTCAAATTAACCCATATTGTATGAATACAATATATTTTTATTTTTTTATACTTTTATTAATATTAAGCTTTTCTATTCTAATTAATAAGAAATTAATAATATAATTAATAATAATAATATTACGAATATTATAAATAACACAAATAAACTAATCTTTTTGAATCTGCCTTGCATCTTCAAATAACTCGATAGATCAAATAACTCGATAGAATAGATTCGCCAATCTCACAGTTCTTCGAGTGCCAATCTTAAGAAATCATTAAAAATCAAAAGCAAGAATCACATTTTCTCCAATATTTGACTCTTAGAAAGAAGGTTGTTAAAAAAAAAAGAGCAATTTAGATTCGGATATCGTTATTCTGATATATAAAAAGAGTAGGCTCTGGGACGAAAGGATTCGAACCTTCGAATAGCGGGACCAAAACCCGTTGCCTTACCACTCGGCCACGCCCCATTTAGATTTCTATTTGAAACTACTAAACACTAATATGGGTATTCCCTGTTCGTCAATTCCAGTTCCAAATAACTATGGAATAGATTAGATTCTTGCTAGGATTTTGGCACGTATGGATAGAGAATTAAACCGAATTTATTGATCATTACATATAATTCAATTAAGATATTGTATGAAAGTATGATTTCTTCTATTCTCTTGTAAGAATTGAAGGCTTTTTGATTGGGTGAGTTCAAAGAAGTATTGTTTAGTCTGCCTTATTTTCCTTTCTTCATTTTTTTCCTTATATCAAAAAACATATTAATAACTCAATCAAAATTATCTCCAAGAACAAAATTTTGTTATGCTTAATCTTAATATCTTTAATTTGATCTGTATCTGTTTGAATTCTGCCCTTTTTTCGAGTAGTTTTTTATTCGCCAAATTGCCCGAGGCCTATGCTTTTTTGAATCCAATCGTAGATTTTATGCCAGTAATACCTGTTCTCTTTTTTCTCTTAGCCTTTGTTTGGCAAGCTGCTGTAAGTTTTCGATGAGATCCTTAATACTGTCCTAGAAAAATTCATGATTTATTCAAGAAAAAAAAATTGTAACAATTGAAAAGATTAGATAAGTCTTACACTATGAACACTATGAACGAACCGAACCCTCAATTCAAAGATTGAAATTCTTGGATAGCCATGATAAAGCTGGATCATCCCATTTCCTCATTCTGACCCTTTTTCGCCGAAGAACCCTATTTGGATTAAAGTCCGCCACAATATATAATTGTTGGTATAAAAGAATTTTTTTTTGTAATGAAAAACTCAACTCTTATTATAAATGAATTTCTGAAAATTCTTTTCGATTTCTAGAAATTCTAGAAATCACTTTATTTCTTGGTGTCAAAATAGGCTATGTAGTATAAAAACGAGGAATCTATTTTCGTATAAAAATAGAAAAATAAAAATTGCGTATAATTGCGTATATATATAAATAGAAAAATAAAAATTGCGTATAATTGCGTATATAAATAGAAAAATAAAAACGAAGAATCCATTCTCTTCTTTTTACAAAAAAATTCTATGGGAGGTTGTACAATGCGTAATCTTAAATTCGTTGTTTACACCGCAACGATATTCTTTGTTTCTCTCTTCATCTTCGGACTCCTATCTAATGATCCGGGACGTAATCCTGGTAATCCTGGACGGGAAGAATAAAAAAGGGAGAGTTCCTTGCTTCATTTTTATAAATGGTATTAGGATTTGATCTATTCCACTGTCAAAAACCGAAATGGAAAGAGAGGGATTCGAACCCTCGGTACGAATAACTCGCACAACGGATTAGCAATCCGACGCTTTAGTCCACTCAGCCATCTCTCCTAATTTAGAAAAGATAATTACTATGTTACAGTTACAGCACGCAAAAAGAAATGCTTGAAAAAAGCCCTCTTTCCTTTGTTATATAGACCTTTGTTATTTTGTTATATAGATTTTTATTTATTTATATTTTTATTTATTTATATTAATATATTAATTATATTAATTTTTATTTATTTATATTAATATTAGAGTATTATTAATCTTATTAGGGTATTATTAATCTATATATCTATAGATTCTTAATTTTATTATATAGAATATAAATATATACAACTTTTATCAGTAATTCCATTTCATTTTGATTTCGCTCAAAAGGGACTTTTTTATTTCCAATTTCCACGGACCGGCCGGGTACTGACCCGGCCGGGCTCATTTTTTTATTTTCAACTCAAATAAATAATTTTTTCTATGATTCTGCGATCTGACTTGTTGTAACAAAAAAATCTTGTTATTGGATTGAATCAACAATCAGAAGCAGAAGAAGTACTATTTCCGTTCCTATGATATAGAATCCAAATATCATTTCGATTCTTTCTTTTCTTCCTCTTTCTTTTTATTTACATTTATTTTACTAGAATAACTAGAATAAATAATAAAAAAAACTATGGATTTTTGCACAATCCATTTTTATGTTATGACTAAGTTCTTTTGTCGAACCCTATCTATCAAAACTCCTATAACAAAGGAAAGAAGTTTTTA
>NW_028322753.1:42500-47500 GCF_047325235.1 Durio zibethinus
CTTGCTGATTGAGAATCGTATCCGTGGCTACTGCTGTTTTACCGGTCTGTCTATCCCCAATAATTAATTCTCGCTGACCACGTCCTATAGGGATCATCGAATCAATAGCAATAAGTCCTGTTTGAAGAGGCTCATAAACGGAACGTCTCGAAATAATACCTGGGGCAGGAGATTCAATTAACCGAGATTCAGAAGCTGAAATTTCACCCCGACCGTCAATAGGCTTAGCCAGGGCATTTATAACACGACCCAAATAAGCCTCACTCACTGGTATCTGAGCAATTTTTCCTGTTGCTTTTACAGCACTTCCCTCTTGTATCATCAAACCGTCACCCTTTAATACAACACCAACATTATTTGATTCCAAATTCAGGGCAATGCCTATTGTACCCTCTTCAAATTCTACTAATTCACCTGCCATTACTTCATCAAGACCATGAATACGAGCAATGCCGTCGCCCACTTGAAGTACGGTACCAGTATTTACAATCTTTACTTCTCTATTATATTGCTCAATACGTTCACGGATAATATTACTAATTTCGTCGGCTCTAATAGTTACCATGAGTATTTCCTAATTATTTTTTGGAAGAAAAAAATAATGCCTACAGTAAAGTAAAAGGTAAAAAAAAGGACTAATCAGTTATTTCTTTCATCACCCCAAACAGGCCAATATTAGCGCTAATGGTACGTAAATGTAACTCGTTGTTTAAAGAACTATTCAGAGTTCCTAGAGCTCCTTGTAAAGCTTGTTGGAAAACCCGTTGTCGGACTTGATGAATCGCTCTTTGTTGTTCAAAATGAATGGTTTCGTTTTTGTAATTTTCTAATTGTTCCAAAATCTTATAAGTTGAATTAATCAAATTCAATTTGTCTCGTTCTATCTCAGAGTATCCATTCACTCGAAACCGATCTGCCTCCATTTCCACTTTCCGTAAGCGGGCCCGGGCTTTTTCCAGCTGTTCAATAGCCCCCCCGCGTAGTTCTTCTGAATTTCGAATAGTATTCAAGATCCTCTCTTTTCGATTATCTAATAAATCACTTAATGAAAGTAGATTATCTTTACATTCATTTTTTTTTTTTATTTCAAAAATTCCATGATCCCTTCCCGAACCAAACATGAATATTTCGATTCATTTGGCTCTCACGCTCAATTATTTCTTATTTATTGGGACTTAATTCCCATATCTTTTTTTTTTTTCTAATGTAATGAGCTTACCCTCTCCCTCTCTTCTCTATTCATATTCCAAAATATCGAAACTGATCACTAATCCAAGACCAGAATATTCGGAGGATTCTTCTGACCAAAATAGAAAATATATCAAAAAACTAAACTAAAAAGTATAATAAATAAATAATAAATAAAAAATTTACATATAATTAATTTATAATAATTTATAATTGTATAATTGTACTTAGAATTGTATAATGTATAATTGTAATTTGTCAGCAAAGTTGTTTCTTTTTTTTTTTTCTTCAAATTCAAAGAATTCTTCTCACTTTATACATAGGTCATCGATTCAGCATTGGAAAAAGGGGCTCGAATCGTTTTATCGACATGAGTGTTTTATATCGAAAAAACATTTTCCACTATTTGAAAATATTTCTGTATTTATTAACATAGTAGTAGAAAGAGTACCCTGCTGCATCTGAACTTCAAACAGTTTGGCCTTAACCATGTTAATGGTCCCGGATTATTGGTTAATAGAGAATCAAAGTCGATGTACCAATGAATGACGAAATGCTATGGTTCTTAAATATGATTTTGAAATTTATTCAGAAGTAATTCGCGGGATCATGCACTCTTTTCTTTCCTAGTTATAATGAAAAAAAGTGCAACTGGGTGAATCCAGCCTATTCTTGAAATAAACAACTCGCACACACTCCCTTTCCAAAAAAGATCAATACACCAAGGACTACACTTAGATTTATTGGATTTGTTGCTAAAATATCGGTATTAAATCCGAAACTCCCGGCGGATGGCCAGTGACCCAAGGAAAGGAAAGAATCGGTTACATTTTTCATATGATCTCCTATTTTATTTTAGATAGACTAAAAAAAAAAAAAAAGAACTCGGTTCTTTTTTTTGTATTATATCACTTTGACTCCTTTTCTATTTATTCTATTCTATCATATTTAGATTATTCTAATTATTCTAATTCTATGTATTTCTTTTTTTTTTTTAATAAATTATTAATTTATTATTAATATTAATTAATTTATTATTATTAAATTATTCATTATTATAAATTTTTATTTACCTACGTCTAAACGGAGTCAAAAATAGATTCTATTTAGCTAGAAATGTATTTTTTTTTTTCAGTTGAAAATTCCCAATAATAATGATACTTATTAGAATTAGGGGGGGGCGGGTTTCATGTCAATGGCAAAATACCTCATTTGTTGCAACACTCCTTTAAACAATAAAAAAGGTTTCTCTTGAACTAAGAAGGGGAAGGAAGAAAGCGAGTCAGTGTGATAATTCCTCATCCTCAAATTAATCCTTCCCATGGATTATTGTCCCAACAAATAAGTAATTGTAGGGGTGAAATCTTGATATAATTCGAAAAAGCGAGGAGTAAGTCCCAAGCCATAAAATAAGAAAAAAAAAATACACAATTCTCATGTTTATAGGATTAAACAAAGGGATTCGCAAATAAAAGTGCCAATGCTACAACCAGCCCATAAATTGTTAAAGCTTCCATAAAAGCCAAACTAAGCAATAAAGTACCTCGTATTTTTCCCTCTGCCTCGGGTTGTCTCGCGATACCTTCTACAGCTTGGCCCGCAGCAGTACCTTGACCAACTCCAGGTCCAATAGAAGCAAGCCCGACAGCCAACCCAGCAGCAATAACGGAAGCGGCAGAAACCAGTGGATTCATGATAAGTTCCTCGCACCAAAATAAAGAAATGGTTAATGATACAATCATCCAATGAATTTTTACTTAATTATATTATTCCATCACTAAGATTCAACCTGCCCAAGTAACTAAGAACTCCGAATGGAAGTGAGAATATTATTGAACCGTCAGAACTATTTCGATATCTTTTTTTTAGTTCCTATCCACTGGATTTTTTTGAATCCGCGCATACTTTGTTCTTCCATTTCTTTTTTTCTAACCCATTCTTTGCTTTGAATTCTTCGTTTTGTCTTTATTTTATCTCTTTATTCATTCAATTCAGAGTCAAAGACGAAACAGAAGAACTTCTATTCTTCTATTGGAATCCCTATCTAAATCCACAGTAGTAGGGTGGATTAGATATATTTTGAGTTCATATATAACTAGTCAATATCTAATATCCCATATACATGTGTTTCTTACATAACGTAAACCAACTATTCATATCTTAGATTCAATCGGATTCTAGAATTATTCCTCAAAGGATGGACAAGAGTTGGCTTATAGCCATTAGATTCCATATACCTAATTCTACCCCCCCTTTTTTTTCTAATCATTTTTTATATCGTTTTTTGTCAATTCGTCCCTTCCTTTTATTTATCATTATCTCACACGGATACAATCTAAATAAATAGACGAATTCATTAGACCAAATCATTGCATAAAAATAAAAAATCAATATCAATATTTGATTGAGCTAAGTTCATGCAATTTATTTTATTATTTATTAAAATTTTCTTTTGGTCAATCGTTGCATTGAATGAAATCGACTGAAATGGGAATCATTCTATAGAAAGAACAGC
Source organism: Durio zibethinus (assembly GCF_047325235.1). Taxonomy (NCBI): domain Eukaryota; kingdom Viridiplantae; phylum Streptophyta; class Magnoliopsida; order Malvales; family Malvaceae; genus Durio; species Durio zibethinus. The sequence continues at coordinate 46,204 of NW_028322753.1, forward strand.
TTTTTTTAAATCATAGACCCTAAATTGATACCATAAGAATTCCTATTCAAATTAGGACTCATAATATTGAAATTGAATAAACCAAAACAATATCAATATAAAGATAATATTCATTGAAGGGAAATAGGATATAAATATAAATAAAAAAAAAATGGACCAAACCAAAATTTTAGGAAAAAGTTAGATTAGATCTCTTTCCTTTTTTTTTTATTACAATTCTCTAATATCATAATCTTTTTTGTTATTACTCTAGACCGTCGTATTTGTATATTTATGGTCCCTAAGTAAATAGATTATCTTGAGTTGCGCATACATTGCATTGGACTAAGCTAAGCTAAAAAAAAAAAGGCTAGACTATTTCAAAAACAAAAACTAGTCAATGATGACCCTCCATGGATTCGCCTATATAAGCCGCAGCTAAAGTTGCAAAAATAAGAGCTTGAATCCCACTTGTAAATAATCCAAGGAACATGACAGGTATAGGAACGGCTGAAGGTACTAAAGAAACAAGAACAACAACTACTAATTCATCAGCTAATATATTCCCGAAAAGTCGAAAACTAAGTGATAGGGGTTTTGTGAAATCTTCTAAAATGTTAATGGGTAAAAGAATTGGAGTTGGTTGAATGTATTTACTGAAATACCCTAATCCTTTTTTGGAAAGACCCGCATAGAAATATGCTACTGACGTGAGTAAAGCTAAAGCAACAGTAGTATTTATATCATTCGTGGGTGCGGCTAACTCTCCATGAGGTAATTGTATGATTTTCCAAGGTAAAAGAGCACCCGACCAGTTAGAAACAAAAATAAATAGAAACATAGTTCCAATAAAGGGAACCCATGGACCATATTCTTCTCCAATCTGAGTTTTGCTCACGTCTCGAATGAATTCAAGAACATATTCGAAGAAATTTTGACCGTCGGTTGGAATGGTTTGTGGATTCCGAACAGCGATAACGGCGGAACCTAATAAGATAGCAATTACAACCCAAGAAGTAATAAGTACTTGAGCATGGACTTGGAAACCTCCTATTTGCCAATAGAAATGTTGGCCTACTTCCACACCAGAGATATCGTATAAACCGTTTAGTGCGTTGATGGAACATGATATACCATTCATATTGCCCTCTGACAGAAATAGAACTTTACTTAAAAAAAAAAAAGGAATTATTTTGATTCAATCTTCTCTTGCCTACTCAAATTCTAGATTTTTGACACCGACTAAACTAATCACACAATATTCACAGTTTTTTTATCTCTTTTGTTCGATTCAGGATATAGTAACCGATTCCATAGA
>NW_028322753.1:52500-60775 GCF_047325235.1 Durio zibethinus
GTATCGTTAAAAGATCATCAATTCCTAATGAAATGGATGTAGCAGTGGCTTGCTGGAAACCCAGAGTTTTTACTTGATCCAGGATGTGTGATGTATATGCCATTCCGAAGCGATCTATTAATCTGCTAATAAGTCGTTTAATGGCAGTTCCATCTATTACTTTATTGTGAAATACCAGATTGGCCCGTTCTGCCATAAGTACCCCCTTATTCCGCTGAGTGGACTTCGACAATGGGTTTGAGTCAATGATTGGAAAATTTCTTTTTCTCGATATTAATTTTCGTAGAAAGTCGCGTCAGGAACTATGGTACTAGTTGAACCGGAGAGACACGAATTGATACCGGTGTCATAGAACATAGAATTTTTGAGCTTAGATACCATATGATTGGGTATCATATGAGCAGGTCCGAAAAAACCCTTGTATAGCTTCTTCGATTTCTCGGTAAAGAGAAATATGACCAACAGTGGTTCGAATGTATATACAAAGAATTTTTTTTTTTACACTTTTTACTATTAGATAATGTCCATAAATCTCATGATATGTACCCAAAGATTCATAGTGAACTTCGATGGGAGCTTCTCTTGAAGCAATAACGCATTGATCTAGTCGCCACCGGAGCCACAAAGGACTATCTAAATTGATTCTTTTCTGCCGATAAGCTCCAATTGCATCGTAGGAATTACAAAAAAAGGGCTCCTTTGTATACTTATAGTTATTATCGTAAATTCTTTCATTTTGATAGTTTTTTCGATTCCATGGATTATACCTATTCGCACAAATACCTCGACGATTCCCGCTCGTTAATACATAGAGCCCAATAAGCATATCTTGAGTCGGTACGGAAATGGGATCCCCAATAGCTGGAGACAAGAGATTCATATGAGAAAACATAAGTAAACGAGCCTCCGCTTGCGCCTCTAAAGATAAAGGTACATGAACAGCCATTTGATCCCCATCAAAGTCTGCATTGAATCCCTTACAAACTAATGGATGTAAACAAATAGCGCGTCCTTCCACTAAAATAGGTTGGAATGCCTGTATACCTAATCTATGCAGAGTAGGCGCTCTATTCAGCAATACAGGATGTCCCTGCATAACTTCTTGCAGTATTTCCCATACAATCGGCCCTTTTTCCCGTTCCCGAATTTTACTCTTAGCAACTCCTATGTTCGGCGCAAGATGTTGTCTAATTAGACCGCGAATTACAAATGTCTGGAAAAGCTCTATTGCTATTTCGCGAGGCAATCCACAGCGATGTAATGAAAGTGAGGGGCCAACAAGAATGACAGAACGTCCCGAATAATCGACTCGTTTGCCAAGCAAAGTCTCACGAAATCTTCCCTCTTTGCCTTCAATTACATCTGAAAACGACTTGTAAACCTTATTATGATTATGACCGTCCCTCATTGGTTGTCCGCGGGTTCCATTATCAAGAAGTGTATCCACGGCTTCTTGTACCAATTTTTCCTGACACATTACTAATTCCCCTGGCGTAGATCTACTTGTTGTTAATAAATCGGTAAGAGTATTATTTCGATAGATAACTCTTCTATAGAGTTCATTAATATCCGAACTCATTAGTTTACCCCCATCTATCTGAATGATCGGTCTCAACTCGGGAGGAAGAACCGGTAATAGACATAAAACCATCCATTCTGGTTCTATATTTGTTCGAATAAAATGCTTAGCCAATTCCATGCGTCTAACCAAAAAATCCTTTCTTCTTCCAATTTTTCGATCTTCCCATTCATTACCCGCGAGGCCTTCTTCTCCTAATTCTTTCCATTCGACCAACGAATAATCGATAAGAATTCGCAAATCTAGATCGGTTAATTGTTCTCGAATAGCACCTGCTCCAGTAGAAATTTCTCGATTTCGAAATGTATCGAAACCTTGGGTAGTAAAAAAAAGTGGGATACTGTATTTCCAGGATTGAATTTCATATTCGAATGAACCTCGTAATCGTAAGAAAGTAGGTTTTTTAGCGATGGGCCTAGCAAAAGCAAAATTAGGATAGGGCCCTACAGGATCTCTCCCCCCCCCCCTCAAAATCGGACATGAGAGTTTCCTCTCATCCGGCTCAAGTAGTTACACCAAATAAAGATAAAGAAAGGAGTTCTCGCTTTCAAATTCTAGAACCCCCCCCAAAAAAAGGTCTACTCTTTACTCAAGTTCCAAAGAAACATTTCATTGATTCATTCTTCTTTTATTGATTTATATTTTCTTAATTCTTTATTCAATTCGAAATTAGGACATAAATGAAATGTGAAATTCTTGAGTAGTCTACTTCCCCTCGAATGATGAATCCTCTTAAATTAAAGGAGTGTCATAAGGGATTTACTTGTCTATGTACCCTTCCATTCGATCTCTTAGGTCCTGCCTTACCTTACCTCGACGGTTATACCACGATGCCCTTAACTTAAAGCCTAAGCCTATATGCGATGTATAGACTCCTGCAACCATGACATATTTGTTTACTTGAACATAATTTCATTTCTTTCTAAAAGAACTAAAAGAAATGAGAATGGTTAATTCCACAAAAGAAAGAAGTCTTTTTTTTTCACGAGGTACAACTCAAAATTCCTATTTATTTATTTTTACTGACTCGACCATAGACCAATTCCCTTTTTATTTGGGAGTATTGAATACACCCATAATTCTGAGCTTCATGTTACTCCTCCCAAGAGACATGTCATGTCAGATCCAGGGCATCCCAATTCGATTGAATGGGATGACAGTTTCTCATTGCTAATCGGTAAAATCATAATTTCGATCAAATCACACATCGCAGTATACTAGACCCTCTAATTCTTTAAGAGGTTTATCTAAAAGATTGGCGATATAACTAGGACGACGTTTCAAATACCATACATGAGTTACTGGACATGCCAGTTTTATGTATCCCATTTGATATCTTCGTATCCGATAATCAACAAATTCAACTCCGCATTGTTCACAAAATTTAGGGCCCTGCTTTTCATTTCCAATTACTCGATAATTTCCACAAGCGCAAATTCCACTTTTTATAGGTCCAAAAATTCTTTCACAAAATAATCCATCCTTTTCCGGTTTATTGGTTTTGTAATGAAAAGTATAGGGTTTTGTCACCTCTCCAACGGTTTCTCCATTAGGTAGGATTTTATTGGCCCAAGCACTTATTTGTTGGGGAGAAACTGAGCCAATTCGGAGTTGTTGATGTTTATATCGGTCGATCATAGAAGACAAATTCTGATTCATTCCGATTAAGCTTCCTTCCTATTAATCTGGAAGTTCTTCTCAGATACAAGGAAATGATTCAGTTCCAGAGCCAAAGATCGTAATTCTCGGACGAGCAATCGAAAAGATTCTGGAGCATTTTCAGGTTTAGGTATTGTTCCTCCAATGATCATAGTACCAAGTACTTCTTGGCGAGCTCTAATATGATCAGATTTATAAGTAAGCATTTCTTGTAAAATATGAGCAACACCAAATCCCTCTAGAGCCCAAACCTCCATTTCTCCTACCCGTTGTCCTCCTTGCTTGGACCTTCCTCTAAGTGGTTGTTGTGTAACAAGTGTATAATGTCCACTGGAACGCCCATGTATTTTATCATCAACTTGATGAATTAATTTCAAGATATAAGGTTTTCCTATTATAACAGGTTGTTCAAAAGGGTCCCCCGTTCTTCCATCAAATAGTCTGCTTTTTCCTGGATACTCGGGTTCAAATACCCATGGATTCGCTGTTTGCTTACCGGCTTCATATAATTCGGAAAACACTAGTTTTCTCGAAGCCTCTTGTTCATATCTCTCATCAAACGGTGCTATTCGATAATGTCTATCTAGTAGACTCCCTGCTAACCCAAGCGAGCATTCAAATATCTGTCCCACATTCATTCGTGAAGGGACTCCTAATGGGTTGAAGACCATATCAACAGGTCTTCCGTCTTGCAAATAAGGCATATCCTGTCTAGGTAAAATTTTGGAAATGATACCCTTATTTCCATGTCTTCCGGCTACTTTATCGCCTACTTTCATTTCGCGTTTCTGTGAAATATATACACGAATCGTTTCCGGATTATAACTAGAACCCCCTTTTTTCTGGATCCATCTCACATCGATGACTCGACCCCTCCCACCTATAGGTAATTTTAGACAAGTTTCCTTTGAAGTGGATACCTGAATCCCAAGTATGGCCCGTAATAATCTATCTTCTGGAGCATATGATGATTCTTTCGCCACCTGAGGCGTTAATTTACCTACTAAAATATCGCCCGTCTCCACCCAAGATCCCAGCATCACAATTCCATTTTTGTCTAAATTGCGGAGTAAATGGGCTTCTAGGTGCGATATTTCGTTAGTGATTCTTTCAGGACCTTGGCTTGTCACATGAGTCTGAATTTCATATTTTCGTATGTGAAAAGAAGTATAAATATCTTCATATACTAGACGCTCGCTAATGAGTACCGCATCCTCAAAATTGTAACCTTCCCATGGCATATAAGCTACTAATACGTTTTTGCCCAAAGCGAGTTCGCCACCAACCGTAGCGGCACCATCCGCTAAAATCTGTCCCTTTTTAATGCATTTACCCCGCTGAACCCGGGGAGTTTGATGCATACAAGTATTTTTGTTGGAACGTTGATACATAACTAATGGAATGCTTAGAGTATCCCCATTACCCGATAAAATAATCTTGTCAGTATCGGTAGAAATGATCTTTCCCTCTTGATCGGCTATAGCGGGAACCCCTGAATCTAGAGCCAATTGGCGTTCCAACCCAGTTCCAACAATGCACTTCTCGGAACGCGAAAGCGGAACTGCTTGGCGTTGCATATTAGAACTCATTAAAGCCCGATTCGCGTCATTATGCTCGATAAAAGGAATGAGGGAAGCTCCCATAGAAAAATATTGAAAAGGAAAAATACTTCGAAGATGAACTTGTTCCCATGCAATAGTCAGGAATTCTTGGCGGTATCGAGCCGGAACAACCTGTTCTTCCTGAATACCCTGATTCAAGGCCAAAGAATTTCCTGCCGCTACCATATAATATTCATCTCGACTTGGGGATAAATAAAGCATCTGTGCTTTTTTTGATCTCTCAAATATTTTATAAAATGGACTTTCTAGAGACCCCCAACGACCAATCCTGGCATGAATTGCTAAGGATCCAATAAGTCCAACATTGATTCCTTCAGACGTGTCAATTGGGCAAATGCGTCCATAGTAACTAGGATGGATATCTCGTATCCGAAAATTAGCAGTTCGCCCGGTCAATCCTCCGGGGCCCAAATAACTCAATTTTCTCCCATGAACTATTTGTGTCAATGGATTTGTTCGATCCAAAACTTGAGACAATGGGTGTAATCCGAAAAAGGATTCATAAGTGGTTGTTAATGGAGTCGAAGTTACCAAATTCTGAGGAGTCGGTATCAATTTATGCCTAATTGCTCCGCATATAGTTCCTCTAACTACATTTTCTAAACGAACCAGAGCCAATCCGAATTGATCTTGTAAGAGATCCGCTACAGAACGAATACGCTTATTTTTCAAATGATTCATATCGTCAAGTGTACCCATTCCAAATTTCATTCCAATCAAATGATCCGCAGCTGCCAATATATCTCGCGGTAACAAAAATGTATTGTTCTGAGGTATATTAAGATTCAGTCTCTGGTTCATATTTCGTCGACCAATCCTTCCTAATTCACATCTTTGCTGAAAGAATTTCTTTTGTAATTCCTTACACAAGGATTCAGAAAATACCGGATCCCCGCCTACACAAGAAAATTGTTGATAAAACTCCAAAATGGCATTTTCTTTTGACCCAATTTTTTTTTTTTCCTTATCGGTCAGGAAAGACAAGAAAATTTCAGGGTAGCAAACATTCTCTAGAATTTCTCTTAGATTCGAACCCATAGCTGATGATAGAACTAGAATAGATATTTTCTGTTTCCTACTTACACGAGCCCATATCCTTGCTTTTCTATCAATCTCTAATTCGAACCTCCCCCCCCAATCTGATATTATGGTACCAGTATAGACCGAAATTCCGTTAGGATCCAATTCTGATCGATAATAGATACCGGGGCTTTGCAATATTTGATTGATCACAATTCTGTATATTCCATTTACTATAGAAGTTCCGAGGGAGTTCATTAAAGGAATGTTTCCAATAAAAATTGTTTGTTCTTGCATATCCTTACTGGTTTTCAAAATTAATCCTGCGGATACATATAATTTAGAAGAATATGTGAGTGATTCATATACAGCATCCCTTTCTTTTATCAACGGTTCCACCAATTGATATGTTTCCACAAATAATTGAAATTCAATTTCTTGATCTGTATCTTCAATTTTTGGAAACTTATCAAGTTCTTCTGTTAAGCCCCGATCCATGAACCCACAAAATCCTTCAAATTGTATCTGATTCAACCCAGGTATTGTATACATTTCCCCATTTTCATTCCCGAGCATTTTGAATTTCCCATTTATCAAAAAAATCCCATTCTTTTCTCATTCTTCATCGAATCATATGAATCGATCTAATAATGATGGAATTGAATTTCTATTCTGTTTACTGAATCACATGAAATTTTATCTAACTCCATATACCATATAATATATATGGAATGTATGAAATGCGTATGAACGGAAGAAGAAAAATTATACTCAAATTTTAATTTATATTTATAACAAACAGCTACATAAAAGAATTGATAAATGCCATTTAGCCTTATGGAGTTTTGTATAGAATATCAAAAAAAAAAATAATAATTCAATTTCTACCATTATTATGATATTCCATATTCCAATCCGATTGAATACCAGAAAAATGAAATGAATTCCTGATTTGATCTGTTCGTTGAGATAAAGACAAAATAATCATAAAATATATATCGGGAGAGAGTTGATTTTTCTAGCACTTAATTTTTTCATAGATTCCATTGTTCTGTTCAAAAAATGATTCGCAGAGAAGAGAGATGTTTTTACCCATTTTTTAGTTTTTTATTTTTTAGTAGAATATTTAGAATATGATTGAAGTGCGTACGAAAAGAGGGCTTGTATTTATTAAACATATGCAGATATAGCATTTCTATTTATATATGTCTTTCCTCTTTTCTTTTTATTCCATTATAGCTCTCTAGTGGAGACAACACATGGCGTGCTCTATCAAAAATTCTATTTTTTCTTTAATTTTAATCTATTCAATGAAAAATTGAAACACGATAATTTCTTGCTGATTCCCTATGGACATCATATCTAGATAGATAAAATACCTCATTAGATAACTAGAGCTGTGTAACAACTTATGTTCGGGGGTTTACATAGACTCATAATTGCTGTTATATTATTATAATATAATTTATAATTATATAATTTATAATTGAAATTAAGAAAGTTTTTTTATTGAATTGAAAAATTGAAAAAAAAAATCAATACTAATTAGTTATGTATCCATTTTTATTTTCTTATACCATTAGAGAAAGACAAGTGAAGAAGAATCGTCCATAAATTTGCCGTCAATAGTTAATAGTTAATGGTTCCAATTTTTTTGTCCTGCATTTTTACTTTTGTAACTGAGAATCCACATTTTCTTTTTCAATAGAAAAGAAAAAAGAAAGGGAAAGTTTTTGTTTTTAGATATTGTGTGTCTTGAGATACTATAACCAATTGAAGGTATGGATCCAATCTAAAAATAAAAAGGGGATACTCTCATTTTTTTGTTTGTAGCCTTTTGGCGACATGGCCGAGCGGTAAGGCGGGGGACTGCAAATCCCTTATTCCCCAGTTCAAATCCGGGTGTCGCCTGATCAACAAAAAACGCGAAATCCTATATTCTGTTTTGCTGATATAACTCGACCAATTTTCTCCGGCAAAAACAAGTGTAAGAAAAGGACTCTTGATACTTTCTTGATTATAAACTTGATTATAAACTTCCGGAGGTTTTGTTTTCTAAAGTGTTGTAAATCCTTACGTCTAGGATTCAAGGAAAAACTAGAGTAGTGGAAGGGAATGAGTAAATCTTGATATGGTAGCCCCTCCCCTACTAATAGAGGGGCTACTATCGGAGTCTTGAATTAGATTGGATAACGGGAGTGTTTAATTAACTAATGAATGGTTGTAGAAGGGTTGGAAGATACTTTGTATACAGACTGATGAAAGTCTCTGAGTGTTCAGGCATCCAATCAATATTAGATTGGATGGATAATTGGCTTTTACTTAATAAGGGACACCAAAAGAAGAAGAAGTCTTATTATTGCTACATGTGAGTAACATTCTTTTGATACTTCCA
>NW_028322754.1:0-2500 GCF_047325235.1 Durio zibethinus
ATTACCAACTTGACTCTTAGCCCAAGTGTTATATTTGGTTATTTACTAAAATCTCCCTTTGGAGGCGAAGGATGGATTGTTAGTGTGGACGATTTGGAAGATATAATTGGAGGACATGTATGGTTAGGTTCCATTTGTATATTTGGTGGCATCTGGCATATCTTAACCAAACCTTTTGCATGGGCTCGCCGTGCACTTGTATGGTCGGGAGAGGCTTACTGTTCTTATAGTTTAGGTGCTTTATCTGTTTTTGGTTTCATTGCTTGTTGCTTTGTCTGGTTCAATAATACCGCTTATCCTAGTGAGTTTTACGGGCCCACTGGACCAGAAGCTTCTCAAGCTCAAGCATTTACTTTTCTAGTTAGAGACCAACGTCTTGGGGCTAACGTAGGATCCGCTCAAGGGCCTACTGGGTTAGGTAAATATCTAATGCGTTCCCCGACCGGAGAAGTCATTTTTGGAGGGGAAACTATGCGTTTTTGGGATCTGCGTGCTCCTTGGTTAGAACCTCTAAGGGGTCCCAATGGTTTGGACTTGAGTAGGTTGAAAAAAGACATACAACCTTGGCAAGAACGGCGTTCCGCGGAATATATGACTCATGCTCCTTTAGGTTCTTTAAATTCTGTAGGTGGCGTAGCTACCGAGATCAATGCAGTTAATTATGTCTCTCCGAGAAGTTGGCTAGCTACCTCTCATTTTGTTCTAGGATTCTTCCTATTCGTGGGTCATTTATGGCACGCGGGAAGGGCTCGCGCAGCCGCAGCGGGATTTGAAAAAGGAATTGATCGTGATTTTGAGCCTGTTCTTTCCATGACTCCTCTTAACTGAGACAGGAGATCCAATGCTTAAAGTAGGAATCGATTTGATTACACTATATATATTGAAGGAATCAGGTGATATTTAAAAAGTATTCTGTTCTTTTCAACTCATTTTATATCTAAAATATTTTTTTTCTGGCTCGGCTATTCCACCCAGCCGAGCCATTACCTTTTATTAATATTAAGATTCTTAATTAAGAAGCCAGGAAAAAGCAATAAAGAAAGAAATCTATTCATCGAGCAAAAGGAGAGAGAGGGATTCGAACCCTCGACAGTTCTTTGTTTCGAACTATACCGGTTTTCAAGACCGGAGCTATCAACCACTCAGCCATCTCTCCGAAAGCTAATTTCTATTTTATTTTTATTCCACCGAATCGAACATGGCCATATGAGTTGATACCATCACTATGTATAGAAAGATATCGTGTGTGAACCTATAGGTCGATCTATTTATCTGTATATATAGATATATGAAATGCATGATCTAGCATGTCTATTTGTGAACGTGAAATAAAAAAATCACCCTCGACCCCATGTCCGAATAAAAGCGGTAAAGGGTTGGAAATAAGTCATATAGAATTAATCGATTCATGGTAAAATCCCTCTATTCTACCCCGCATTTTATTAATTTTTTTTGTCGATATGATAGAGGGATCAAATGGTATAGTTCTTTTGTTGGTAGCTTGGAGGATTAGAAACATGACTATTGCTTTCCAATTGGCTGTTTTTGCATTAATTGCTACTTCGTCAATCTTACTGATTAGTGTACCTGTTGTATTTGCTTCTCCTGATGGTTGGTTGAGTAACAAAAATATTGTATTTTCCGGTACATCTTTATGGATTGGATTAGTTTTTCTAGTGGGTATCCTTAATTCTCTTATTTCTTGAATCTATCCATTCTGGATCCAAAAATGACCCCTCCCACGAATTTTTCAGATTTTGAGACACATTCAAATTCAAAATTCAATAAAATAATATAGAAGTATAAGTTGCCAAAATAAAAAAAAAAAAAAAATTAGAGGGGGGGGTCAGTCAAACTTCTGTAATCTGTAACTTGAATGAAATAAATAGAATTTGAATGATAAATGAAAAGAAAATGATAAAATAGAAATCATAAAAAAAAAAAATGAAATTATAAATTATTAAATATTCAATTAATTAAATTAATAAATTATTATTATTATACTTAAATTAAATACTTAAATTAAATATAAATTCTTAAATTAAATACTTAAATTAAATATAAATTCCTAAATTAAATACTTAAATTAAATATAAATTATTATACTTATTTATTAAATATCTTATTTATTTTTATTAAATATCTTATTTATTAAATATATTATTTATTTTTATTAAATATCTTATTTATTAAATATCTTATTTATTTTTGTTAAATATCTTATTTATTAAATATATTATTTATTTTTATTAAATATCTTATTTATTAAATATATTATTTATTTTTATTAAATATAAATAATAATAATATTTATTAATTTTATAAATAATAATATTTTATATAAATAATAATATTTTAAAAATGAATAATTTAATAATTTAGATATAATTATATATATATATATATGAATACTAAATATATGAATACTAAATATATAAATACTAAATATATAAATACTAATATATAATAATAGATATAATAATAAAATATAATAATATAA
>NW_028322754.1:10000-55000 GCF_047325235.1 Durio zibethinus
TTTTGTATGTTCTCCGTTACTTGTGTGGATAAGGCCTATGTTATAGAGTATATAACTTCGATCATAGGGATCAATTTCTAGTCGCATAGCTTCATAATAATTCTGTAAGGCTTCCGCATAATTTCCTTCGGATTGAGCCGACATCCGTTACGGTCGTCATTCGATTCAACGAATTCTCCGTTCCAAAACCGTACGTGAGATTTTCACCTCATACGGCTCCTCCTTTATGTGCATAATGAGAATAATCCATGGAATTAAAAAAAAGGTCGAAATATTGTCATTATGAACTGAGCGGGGCTAATGTTTTTACAAGAAATCTCTAGCCAACCCTCTTGCAAAAGATCTTTTCTTACCATCAAGCGTGTTCGTACTAGATAAATAAAGTAAACTCCAACAATTTCTTTGTTCTCAACGCTCCTTAATTTCCAGGAATTAGTCACTTCAACAATCTTCGATGGTTATATGGGTATCCAAAGTACGAACAAGATGGATGTTTGTTGTCCCAACCATTTCTCTTAGTTCCGATCCCGATAAGGAAAGGGAATCCTTTATAACAATAACAAAGTTTTCGTGTTGTTGATTCCTAGATGTAGTGCTTCTTCCTCTATGCCGCCTATTGGTACTAGTGTAGTAGGGTTGACCCACAATACAGACCCATAGGTGTAACCTTTCGCTCAATACTCGAATCAACAATTGAAGCATCTGAGGTTGCATTAATCGGGGATACACGACAGAAGGAATTGCTTTATTTATAAACTTCACCTTCAACAAGCGTAGATTTCTTTTTTTTTTTCAATAGTCTTTTTTTTTTTTTTTCTATTCCGAATCATGTGTCTTTTTCCTAAGACTAAGAGCGGTAAAATAAAAATAAAAAAAAAAATATATATAAAATAATTAAAATATATAAAATAATTATAATTATATAATAATAATCAAATCGCACCATCTCTGTAATAAGTAAATGCCTCTTTTTCTCCTGAAGTTGTCGGAATTATTCGTAATAAGATATTGGCTACGATTGAAAAGGTCTTATCAATAAAATTTCCATTTATCCGCGATCTAGGCATAGGTAGCAATCCATTCTATAACTCTTTTCATTACCCCTTCGTGAGAAAAAAAAAAGGATCTCACAAACAAAGGAAGCGTACAGTACGAAATAACATAAAAGCAGACCCATTCCATAAAAAAAAAAAAAAAAAAGATATAGCCCTCTACTTTACTTCAATTTTTTTGGCAGGAATCAAGAAAAAAAAAAAAAAAGAAATATTTGAATCCTATTTTATTTCATCCAAATTTATTAGTATAAGAATTTATTAGTATAAGAATAAAATATAAAAAGAAAAAAGAATTATTACGATTTCATCGAAGTTGAAGAATCAAAAAATTTATCCTACGGATTAGGATAGATTAGCAAAATTAGAGAAGTTTTGATTAAATTATGATAAAAAGAGGAAAAATAATCGAATAATCGTTCTATGATGAAAATAAAATAACTGCCCTTTTTTGTGTTTTGTGCATAGCAGGTATACAACATATAATCAAATATAAAAATCCCTTAGAGGATTTATGAATTTGTAATAGATTTACAGAGTAAGAGGTTGTTGTTGAGAGATCTAAAACTGGAAAAGAATTTTAGAATTCTTATAGAAATGGGGAATTAGAGTCTAAAGAGAATTATGAACTAAAAATATCCATTAAGCATAGTCTAAAAAAAAAAAACCAATCGATTGATTTGATTCGTTTCAATTCATTGATTTAATCCAGTCCGGTAGAAATATCAGAAAAAAGATGGGAGTGCCTTTTTCGCAAACATGAATAGATATATATGGTATATGTTTATCGTATTATATTATTTATTTTTAACAGCCCCCTCACAAAAAAATTTCTTCGAGTCGGGAGGCTAAAGAAAAAGTGCTGAAAAAAGTGATGAAAAGTTTTCTATTTTTATAGCTAGTTTTCTAGTTAGAATTGATATTGTTCGTACCTCTCGAACAATCTAATATGAATAACTCGCTATTCGCTCGGGTTATCGGCCATAATAATTATGTAGGAGAGATGGCCGAGTGGTTCAAGGCGTAGCATTGGAACTGCTATGTAGACTTTTGTTTACCGAGGGTTCGAATCCCTCTCTTTCCGCACCTTCACCTAATTCGCCAATGTAACTGACTACAATGTATCAAATCAAATAAGAACAGATACTAAAGAGTTAGACCCTTCTTTGATATAGATTCTCTATTCCCAATTTCTTTTTAATACGGAATACGTAAAATAGCGTACAGGGGATGAAAATCTACCTACGGATCTATCATACATGAATAGGAGAAAAATAAAATTTCCGAATCAAATCCCTTACCCTGTCTTCCTTTACTTAACCTTAACTCAGGTGAAAAGGGAGCAGAACCCTTGTTTTGTTATTTTAGTTAGGTTTAAGTCTGACGAGAATAATATTCTACGACAAGCAATTCATTTATTTTCAAACCGACCCATTTCCTATCTATTATTTGATTGACTAATCCTTTATATTGTAATGTGTGAAGGGTCAAATGCTTTGGTAATTCCTCATGGGTGGATGAATCAAGATAATTTTGAATCAGAGTTCTAGATTTTTGTTCATCCCTCGCTGAAATAATATCTCGGGGTTTGCAGCGATAACTTGGTATATCTACTGTACGACCATTAACTAAAATATGTCTATGGTTAACTAATTGGCGGGCTTGAGGAATAGTTGAAGCCATACCTAATCGAAAAAGGATGTTATCCAAACGCATTTCAAGTAATTGTAGTAAAACCTGACCTGTTGACCCTTTTGCTTTTCTGGCAATACGAACGTATTTAAGTAATTGTCGTTCTGTAAGGCCATAATGAAAACGCAATTTTTGTTTTTCTTCTAAACGAATACGATATTGAGATTTTTTACCGGAGCGCGATCGGTTTCTAAGATCGCTTCCGGCTCTAGGACTTTTACTAGTTAGTCCCGGTAAAGCCCCCAGACGGCGTATTTTTTTGAAACGAGGCCCTCGGTAACGCGACATAAAGACTCCTTATTAATTTGAATTTTATTGAAATTTCATAAACCTAAATTAAAACTGAACTAAATGAAGCGAAATCGACTGAAGGATTGTACTACAAATATTAATGAGATGAATTGGATCAATATCCATACTTTTTTGTATTGTATATAATGTATATTGTATATAATGTATACAAAAAATAGAAATTAAAATAAAATATATATAATATATAAATATATTAAATATAAAATATATATTAAATATAAAATATAAAAATTAAAATCTAAAAATTAAACCAAAAAAAGTTTCCTTTTTTTTTTTCTTGATTTATTCTGCAAAGATCTAACTCCTCCAATTTTATTCCTAATTGAAAGTTTCTACGACATAATAAACGGATCGTTGACCTTTGGAAAGAAAAGGGGAAAAAGCTTTTTCAATGTTCTTTGATTTCAAAAAAACATTATCAATCATGTAAAAAAGTAAAAAAGCAAACAAATAGAGAAAGCCGGCTATCGGAATCGAACCGATGACCATCGCATTACAAATGCGATGCTCTAACCTCTGAGCTAAGCGGGCTCAAATAATAGAAATTTTGTATCCATAGGAATTCAGCAAACTATTACGATCTTATCTATTAACTATCTATTAGTTATTCATAATTACTATGAATTATTAATATGAATTATAGACTAGAATTTAGAAAAACTAGAATTTTAAATTTTAAATGCCATATTTATGCCATACATAATTTATGCCATATTTAATATAATCATATTTAATATAATGATATATAATAATATATAATAATATATAATAATGGTAGATTCAATCTAATATTCAATCTAATATTGATAGAATATAATAATTAAGAATAGAATAATATAATTCTATTTGATTATATTTTAATCATTCTATTTGATTATATTTTAATCATATTAAAAATGATATTTTAATTTAATCATATTTTAATTTAATCATATTAATATTTAATAACATTATATTTAATAATATTAAATTATAATAATATTATTATAATTTAATTCTAATTTTATTATAATTATAAAAATTATAAAAATAAATTATAAATATATTTATAATTTTTATAATTATTTATTATTTATCTCTATATTATATATTTTTATTTTATATTTATTTTATTATATGTTATCTTTATTCTATTAGTCTATTCTATTTAGTATTCTATTCTATTTAGTATTATATTCTATTTAGTATTATATATATAATTTAGTATTATATATATATTAGTATAATATTAGTATACTAAGTATAATATTACTATATTTTTTATTTTATATTTTTAGTATTTTTTAGTATATTTTTAGTATATTTTACATTTAAATTATATATAATTTTTTTTTTTTATATAGATATAGATATAGATTTAATTTAATAGATAGATTTAATTTTAATATAGATAGATAGATTTAATATAGATTTAATTTATTTATATTTAATATTTATTTATATTTAATATAGATTTAATATATATTTAATTTATTTATATTTAGTTTAGAATTATAAATAGAGTCTAATAATTAGATAATTATAGTGAAAATATTTTTATGCATTTATATATAATTTATATTTATATATAATTTATATATATATTATCATTATATAAATGATACGTTATAAGTCTAAATAATTAGAATGAAACTTTGTTTTTTAGACTAACTAATTCGAATTATCTTCGAAGTCGAAATAGAAATGAATGGAATAATTAGTTCTAGCTATTATGCTATTATACTAGAAAATAAATAATTAATAATGAATAAATTTTAAAATGAATAAATTTTAATAATGAATAAATTCAATTTTCATTTTTATTTTTATTTTTTTAGTTATCTTATTATGGTTATATAGGATAGTCTAATAAAAGAATAAGAATCAAAATAAAATTAAAGAAAAAAGAAAAGATGCAACCCATAGAAATGAAATCCAGATCATAATGAGAGATGAGAGACTCCTTTCTTTTGTTTTCATTCATAAAGGCGGAAGCTAAGACGAAAAAAAAAAAAAAAATCGACCGTTCGAGTAAATTGCCTGAGAAAACTGAGAGTAAGGGGGGCATATATATGTTATGGAATATCCATCTATATTGAATTGCGAATACAGAAATGATAAAATATTTTCTGATTGGACCAAATAAATACGGGTCTCCGATAGAGACGAAAGAAGATAAACAAACAAGAAATAAAATAGGTAAAGACCCTTCGATATAAGAATCAGTATCTATATCTACTAAATTCAATACTAAATTCAACGGTTTTCGCATAAAAAGAAAGAAAATAAATAAATGAAAGAAAGGGGAAAGGAAGGGAAGGAGAAAGGGGGAAGGAAGTGCATCCTAATGAGATCCTAATCTCAAGACACAAAGGGGATATGGCGAAATTGGTAGACGCTACGGACTTAATTGGATTGGATTGAGCCTTGGTATGGAAACCTACTAAGTGATAACTTTCAAATTCAGAGAAACCCCGGAATGAAAAATGGGCAATCCTGAGCCAAATCCTATTATTTTACGAAAATAAACAAAGGTTCAACAAGCGAGAATAATAAAAAAGGGATAGGTGCAGAGACTCAATGGAAGCTATTCTAACAAATGGGGTTGACTGTTGGTAAAGGAATCCTTATATCGAAACTCCAGAAAGGATGCAAGATATACCTATATAAAATATAAAATAAATAGGTATACTAATGAAAAACCAAAAAAGACGACTCGAACCCGTATTTTTTTTATTTATATGCAAAATCAATTTATATGAAAAATAAAAAGAATTGTTGTGAATCGATTCCAAGTTGAAGAAAGAATCGAATAGAATATTCATTAATCAAATCATTCACTCCATAGTCTGATAAATCTTTTGAAAAACTGATTAATCGGACGAGAATAAAGATAGAGTCCCGTTCTACATGTCAATATCAATACCGACAACAATGAAATTTATAGTAAGAGGAAAATCCGTCGACTTTAAAAATCGTGAGGGTTCAAGTCCCTCTATCCCCAACCCCAAAAAGCCCGTTTGCTATCTATTTATTTTATCCTACCCTTTTTGTTAGTGGTTCAAAGTTCCTTATGTTTCTCATTCATCCTATTCTTTTCCATTTTACAAGCGTATCCTAGCAGAATTTTGTTCTCTTATCACAAGTCTTGTGATATGATATATTGTGATATATATATGATATACGTACAAATCAACACCCTTGAGCAAGGAATACCTATTTGAATGATTCATAATCCATATCATTACTCATACTGAAATTTACAAAGTCTTCCTTTTAAAGATCCAAGAAATTCCCCTTTTAATTTAATACTTTTTCGTTTTTTTTTTTGTTTTCATTTTTAAGTGACATAGACCCAAGTCATCTAGTATTATGAGGATAATGCGTCGGTAATGGTCGGGATAGCTCAGTTGGTAGAGCAGAGGACTGAAAATCCTCGTGTCACCAGTTCAAATCTGGTTCTCGGCGTATGATTAATTTGTATGAGTATCTACTCTACAAATTAATTGATATAGATCGACATAATACATACTTATCTAGCTAGCTATCTGGAAGTAAACCCTCTCTTTATTTATTTTTTTTTTTTTTTTTGTTTCTATTTTTTAGATGAGCAAAGAGTCTATTATAATTATAATGTAGTAAAAAAAATAAATAATGTAGTAAAAGAAAAAAATTTCATTATCTTTCCTCTTCTTTTTTATTTGTTCACGCTGTGGCTCCTCACATTCAAAAAGAATGTTAATACTTCATACATATTTAATTAAAAAAAAAGATTAAAATAGTTGGTTGAAAGGCCCAACCAAAAGTCTGGTCTAGAGGAGTTCAAGGATAGAAATAACCAAGACTCATCTCAGCTACAGTACAAATAGAATCCGATTCCCTTTCATTTATTTATTTGTATTCTCTTTCATATTCCATTTCTTCATTCCTTTCTATGTGACTCTCTAGAGTTCATCTAAGTGATGTGCGCGATACAAAGTTCACGGTATAGAACCCTTGTTGTTCATCCTATTGTCTCGGCTCGTCCGAAATAAAATAAAAAGGTATCTTCAAAAATCGAGAATTTCAATGATGTATTGTCTTTTATTTCTTTTTATTTATTAGCCTATCCATAAGAATACGAATGAAACCTCAATTCCTCCGTTTGAGCTAGAAGAGAATGTACAAATATTCCTTGAATATTTGAAGTTGTAATTAGTTTCTTATCATTCAATGAGCGTCTTGTATTTCATAAAAATTGGGGGCAATGTAATCCTTACGTAAAGGCCACCCTATCCAACTTTCGGGCATTAAGATACGTTTCAGTCGTGGATGATTCTCATAAGAGATTCCCAACATGTCATAAGATTCTCGTTCTTGAAAATCCGCACTTTTCCAAACCCAGAAAACAGACGGAATTCTAGGGTTACTCCTTGGAGCAAATACTTTTATACATACTTCTTCCGGTTGATCTACACCATACTCTATTCTCGTAAGATGATACACACTGGCTAACAGTCCGCCTGGTGCTACATCATAAGCACATTGGGAACGTAGATAATTGTAACCATATACATATAAAATAACAGCAATGGAATGCCAATCCTCGGGCTTTATTTGTAAAGTCTCTATTCCTTGGTAATCGAAGCCCAAAGATCTATGAACTAGCCCGTGTTTGACTAGCCAAACAGACAAACGGCCCTGCATCTTTTTTATCTCTCCCGCACTTTTCTTTTTTATTTGTAATTTGTATAAGATAAGTATTTCACATTTACGATGAAATCGAATTTATGAAGATTAATTCGTTGTTTGTTATTCTGTTTCTGAATCCTACCTAATTCACTAATTCGTGGGAAGATATTGAACTTTTGTAGTTGAAAAATGTTTCAGGAGGAATCTCTGAAGTAGATGGTGGTTGATAGAGTAATCCTTGATTATAATTTCCAGTATGAGTACTGCGTACAAGACAAAACTTGTGATTGGTAGTAAAACACCGATCCCCCTGTTGAGATCTAATTCGATCTTCATAGATTTCGCGAGATATTTTCTTACGAAGTTTTGTTATAGCATCTATAACTGCCTCGGGTTTAGGGGGACAGCCCGGCAAATAGACATCCACAGGAATTAGCTTATCGACTCCCCGAACAGTACTATAAGAATCAGTACTGAACATCCCTCCTGTAATTGTACACGCGCCCATAGCAATAACATATTTAGGTTCGGGCATTTGTTCATATAATCTCACTAAAGAGGGAGCCATTTTCATTGTTACTGTTCCAGCTGTTAAAATTAGGTCCGCTTGTCTAGGACTCGATCTTGGGACCAGCCCATAACGATCAAAGTCGAATCGTGAGCCTATTAATGAAGCAAATTCAATGAAGCAACAACTGGTACCATAAAGAAGCGGCCATAAACTGGAGAGTCTTGACCAATTTGAAAGATCATTTAATGTAGTTGAAATAACTGAGTTTTGGGTTGTTCGATCAAGTAAGGGAAATTCAATGGAATTCATACTCAATGTTATTATTATTTTTACTTTTTTCTTTCTTTTTATTATCTGAATATTCAGGAACTAAGACCATTCCAATGCTCCTTTTCGCCATGCATAAACTGAACCAACAATTAGGATAAGCACGAAAATTAAAGCTTCTATGAATACGGGTACCCCCAATACATCGAAACTCATTGCCCATGGATAAAGAAAAACCGTTTCAACATCAAAAACAACAAAAACTAGAGCAAACATATAATAACGGATTCGAAATTGTAACCAAGCATCGCCCATTGGTTCTATACCCGATTCATAACTAGAAAGTTTTTCTGGACCCTTTCTAATCGGGGCTAAAACTCCAGAAATTAGAAATGCCAAAATAGGAATAGCACTTGATATTATTAGAAATGCCCAGAAAATATCATATTCGTAAAGCAGAAACATAGACGAACTCCTATGAATGTGAAAAATAGACCGGATTAGTCGATTCGACCTGGAATTCATTGTCAAGTCATCCACAACTGTTTGTTTAGTCAAACCAACAATTCAGTTTGATCGAATCGTCTAGTTTCGTTTGTTTGCTGTTGCGTTTTAAGATTTATTGATTGGAATTAATCCTATTTACATTTCACTTATTTCGATTTAATTTCGATATAGTACTAATTTGTATTCGATATAGTACTAATTTGTATAGTAATAGTATAAATAGATATTTATACTATTACATTTATACTATTACATAGATATTTATACTATTACTATATAGTATAGTAGAATACTATACAAATCCAAAACAAGTAAAACTTTTTTGTTTTCACTTCATTTCGTATTTTTCTAAATAAAAGGAATTCTAATATATAACTAATATCTAATATGTATTAGAAATAAAAAAAAAAAAAAAAAACCTTTTCTCTTTTCTATTATCTTATTATCTATTATATATATAGAATATATATAGAATATAGAATAAATTTATATATATATTATATAGTATATTATATAGTTATATATAGAATATAGAATAAATTTATATATAGTTATATATAGAATACATTTTTTATTTTCTATCTATATTTTATAGATATTATATCTTTTTATAGATATTATCTATATATATATTATCTATATATATATATTTAATATATATTATATATATTTATGAGATTCTGTTGAAATGCGCTTTTGTTTTCAGTTTCTGAGCGATCTCCCTGTGAGCGAGCTTATGGGAATGATTTTAACCAAGCAACTGGAAGCGACCAGTTCCAATCAACAAAGAATACAATAATTAGGAAAAAAACTATACAACTTTTTTTATTTGTATTTGGATATTCTTTATTGTTTTAGTTTGCTTTAGTTTTAAGAATATTATTTTCATTTCATTTTTATTAATTTAATAAATATTTTTTTATTAATTTAATAAATATTTTAAATTAATAAAATATAAAAATTAATAAAATATAAAAATTAATAAAATATAAAAATTAATAAAATATAAAATAAAAATATAAAATATAGGGCTATACGGACTCGAACCGTAGACCTTCTCGGTAAAACAGATCGAACTGATTATTATCAAAATGATTCGACCTATTTCAAAGACCCAACATGCATTTTTTTGCATTGGGCTCTTTCATTAACTGATAGAAATATCAGTTAGTCTACCATATATATATTTTTTCTCTTAGAAAAAAAAGGAAGATGGTTCCATGTGCTCTGATTCATTACTGATACAGGAGCACTACCAAAGTGTTTCAAAGAAGGGAAAGTTTATCTTGACGTAGGTCTGCTTCTGGCCTAGATCAACCTAAGTTAAATGAAGTCTCTATCATCCTGATTAAAAAATCAAAGATGAAACTTCATACACCTTAAGATTCATAGGACGAAAAGAGAATTTTTGAGGTCCTTATACTCATTATGCCTAGCATTGAATAGACTGGGTATTCGCCCTATCAATATCTCAAATCAATGATAGGTTCGATTCGGATCCTGCTCCTGCCTAAACGGCACCCGAATCGAACCAAACCATTTGTCAGGCTATTGTTCTCTTGTTTTGTTCCTTCAAAGTAATGGAGTAAGACATCGATTTCTCAAAAGGATCAATTTTTTTTGATTGCATGATAGACTCCCCTGAAAAACATTGGCGCGCGTGTAAACGAGGTGCTCTACCTAACTGAGCTATAGCCCTTGTGTTTGTGATACATATTTTATCATATTATTTAGATAATTTCTTGTCAAGATGAATATTACATGATCCAACATCATAATCATACCTTTTTGGTCGGTTTGATTGGTATTGCTTAGAAGTAATATCGGATTTATAATCCATCGATGTGATAGGTCCCTTTTCTTTCTCTTTATGATTCCTTATGATAATAAATGACCTACTTAACTCAGTGGTTAGAGTATTGCTTTCATACGGCGGGAGTCATTGGTTCAAATCCAATAGTAGGTAGAACTTATTAGATACCATTGATCCCGGTGTCTAATAAGTTTTTCTACCCACCTTCTTTTATTGATTTTCTATCTTTTTCATCCTATTCTATTTCCGTTTTCAATTTTCAAATTTTTCGTTAGATCAAATTTCACTATTTCACTTTTGATTGTATTTGATTCTATTTAATCAGCAGAATAAAAATGGGATGTAGAAACGAAAGTTCTGTTTATACGGAAATTCTTTCGATTAACCAACTAGTTACGAAATCGCGTTGATAGCCTTTACTCGTGTCCTAGCCCATCTGAGAGCTAGATTTGCCTCAATTGTTTGCCTCTTGCCTTCAGCTTTCCTCAAGTTAGCTTCCGCTATTTCAAGAGCTTGCTGAGCTTCTTGTGGATCAATGTCACTACCCTTTTCCGCATCCTTTCCAAAAATAGTGATTTCATTATTGACTATTCTAGCAAAACCACCCATCAGAGCCATCGTTAACCATTGGTCGTTAAGGCGTATTCTCAAAATACCTATATCTACAACTGTGGCAATAGGCGCGTGATTTGGTAATACGCCAATTTGTCCGCTATTAGTAGATAAAATGATTTCTTTCACTTCTGAATCCCAAACAATTCGATTATGGGTGAGTACGCAAAGATTTAAGGTCATTTATTCAATTTGCTCTCCATTTCTAAGTTCGTAGCCTTCGCAGTAGCTTCATCGATGTTACCTACCAAATAAAAGGCCTGTTCAGGAAGACCGTCTAATTCTCCGGAAAGGATCAATTGAAATCCTCTAATTGTTTCTGCTAGGCCAACATATTTCCCCGGGGAACCAGTAAATACTTCCGCTACGAAAAAGGGTTGTGATAAGAAACGCTCAATTTTTCGCGCTCTTGCTACGGTTAAGCGATCCTCTTCGGACACTTCGTCCAACCCCAGGATAGCTATAATGTCCTGAAGTTCTTTGTAACGTTGTAAGGTTTGCTTAACCCTTTGCGCAGTTTCATAATGTTCCTTTCCAACGATTCGAGGTTGGAGCATAGTTGACGTTGAGTCTAAAGGATCTACCGCTGGATAGATACCTTTGGCAGCTAATCCTCTTGATAGTACGGTAGTAGCATCTAAATGCGCAAATGTTGTGGCAGGGGCAGGGTCGGTCAAATCATCCGCGGGTACATAAACTGCTTGAATAGAAGTTATGGATCCCTCCTTGGTAGAAGTAATTCTTTCTTGTAAAGAACCCATTTCGGTACTAAGGGTGGGTTGATAACCCACAGCGGAAGGCATTCTACCCAATAAGGCAGATACTTCGGATCCCGCTTGGACAAAACGGAAGATATTGTCTATAAATAGAAGTACGTTTTGTTTATTAACATCTCGGAAATATTCCGCCATAGTTAGGGCAGTCAACCCAACTCTCATACGAGCTCCTGGCGGTTCATTCATCTGACCGTAGACTAAAGCCACTTTTGATTCCGCAAGATTTTGTTCATTAATTACTCCAGATTCTTTCATTTCCATGTAAAGATCATTTCCTTCACGAGTACGTTCACCTACTCCGCCAAATACGGATACACCCCCATGAGCTTTGGCAATGTTGTTGATCAATTCCATAATGAGTACTGTTTTACCTACCCCAGCTCCCCCAAATAGTCCGATTTTTCCTCCACGACGATAAGGAGCTAAAAGATCGACTACTTTAATTCCTGTTTCAAAAATAGATAATTTTGTATCTAATTGTATGAAAGCGGGCGCAGGTTTATGAATAGGGGATGTTGTGCGAGTATCTACAGGACCTAAATTATCAACGGGCTCCCCAAGCACGTTAAAAATTCGTCCTAGGGTCGCTCCGCCGACTGGAACACTTAGAGGAGCTCCCGTGTTAATCACTTCCATTCCTCTCATTAGACCATCTGTAGCGCTCATAGCTACAGCTCTAACTCGATTGTTTCCTAATAATTGCTGTACCTCACAAGTTACATTAATTTGTTGACCGATGGTATCTCGACCCTTAACTACCAAAGCGTTGTAAATATTAGGCATCTTGCCCGGGGGAAAGGCTACATCCAGTACTGGACCGATGATTTGAGAAATACGTCCCAGATTTTCTTTTTCAAGCGTGGAAACTCCAGGAACAGAAGTAGTAGGATTTATTCTCATAATAAAATAAAGTGAAATATGTCAATTTTTTTTTTCGAAAATTTTCTAATAAAAAAAATCTTCGACAGCAAGTTGATCGGTTAATTCAATAAGAAATGGGGATTAGCACTCGATTTCGTTGGTACCATCCAATTGAATGCAATTCAATTGGATTGTTTCCTTATTCAATGAAGGAATTTTTAAGTTCAACCAACCTATTTGCAAAATATCAAGTGGATAAATAAATAACAATTTTGAGAGAGTCTTTCATTTGTCTATCATTGTCTTTCATTTGTCTATCATTATAGGCAATACCATCCATATTATCTATGGAATTCGAACCCGAACTCTATTTACGATTCCTTATTTCTATCTCATTAGCCCTTATTTCATTTCGTATTTTATTTTAGCATATCGATTTTTTTTTACGTCCAACCTATCCCCCCTTTTTCCATCTATATTCCTTTTTTTTCATTTCATAAACGAATTACGCATATTTTCACATCTAGGATTTACATATACAACATATATTACTGTCAAGAGTGAATTTCTTATTCTTTCTTATTTCTTATTATTGAATTTATATTATTTCTTATTTTATATTATTTCTTATTATCTTATTATCTTATTATTGATTATTATTGACTATTGACTTATTATTGAATTTATATTATTATAGTATTATCTTATTATTGACTATTGACTTATTATTGAATTTATATATTTTATATTTAATTTATATATTTTATATATATATTTTATATTTATAATTCTAATTATAATTATATATTTATAATATTTCTATTTCATTTATTTCATTTTCATTTCGATTCAAAAAAAAAGTAAGGAATTCTAAACTTGAAAAACACGGATTGGGTTGCGCCATACATATGAAAGAATATAGAATATGAAAGAATATAGAATAATGATGTATTTGGCGAATCAAATACCATGGTCTAATAAGGAACCTTTCGGATTAGTTGATAATTTTTTGAAAGATTTCTTCGAAAAGGTTTCATTAACTCCTAATTTATGCCGAGCAGACCTTGTTGTTGCGAAAATTTTCAATTCATGAGTTGTAGGGAGGGGCTTATGTCACCACAAACAGAGACTAAAGCAAGTGTTGGATTCAAAGCTGGTGTTAAAGAGTATAAATTGACTTATTATACTCCTGAATATGAAGTCAAAGATACTGATATCTTGGCAGCCTTCCGAGTAACTCCTCAACCCGGAGTTCCGCCCGAGGAAGCAGGGGCAGCAGTAGCTGCTGAATCTTCTACTGGTACATGGACAACCGTGTGGACCGATGGGCTTACCAGCCTTGATCGTTACAAAGGGCGATGCTACCACATTGAGCCCGTTGCTGGAGAAGAAAATCAATATATATGTTATGTAGCTTACCCCTTAGACCTTTTTGAAGAAGGTTCTGTTACTAACATGTTTACTTCCATTGTGGGTAATGTATTTGGGTTCAAAGCCCTGCGCGCTCTACGTCTAGAGGATCTGCGAATCCCTCCTTCTTATACTAAAACTTTCCAAGGCCCGCCTCATGGCATCCAGGTTGAAAGAGATAAATTGAACAAGTACGGTCGCCCCCTATTAGGATGTACTATTAAACCTAAATTGGGGTTATCCGCTAAGAACTACGGTAGAGCAGTTTATGAATGTCTACGTGGTGGACTTGATTTTACCAAAGATGATGAGAATGTGAACTCCCAACCATTTATGCGTTGGAGAGACCGTTTCTTATTTTGTGCCGAAGCAATTTTTAAAGCACAGGCTGAAACAGGTGAAATCAAAGGGCATTACTTGAATGCTACTGCGGGTACATGTGAAGAAATGATTAAAAGGGCCATATTTGCCAGAGAATTGGGAGCTCCCATCGTAATGCATGACTACTTAACAGGTGGGTTCACTGCAAATACTAGCTTGGCTCATTATTGCCGAGATAATGGTCTACTTCTTCACATCCATCGCGCAATGCACGCAGTTATTGATAGACAGAAGAATCATGGTATGCACTTTCGTGTACTAGCTAAAGCTTTACGTCTGTCTGGTGGAGATCATATTCACGCTGGTACAGTAGTAGGTAAACTTGAAGGAGAAAGGGACATAACTTTGGGCTTTGTTGATTTACTACGTGATGATTTTATTGAAAAAGATCGAAGCCGTGGTATTTATTTCACTCAAGATTGGGTTTCTATACCAGGTGTTCTGCCCGTAGCTTCGGGGGGTATTCACGTTTGGCATATGCCTGCTTTGACCGAGATCTTTGGAGATGATTCCGTACTACAATTCGGTGGAGGAACTTTAGGACACCCTTGGGGAAATGCACCGGGTGCCGTAGCTAATCGAGTAGCTTTAGAAGCATGTGTAAAAGCTCGTAATGAGGGACGTGACCTTGCCCGCCAGGGTAATGAAATTATCCGCGAGGCTGGCAAATGGAGTATGGAACTAGCTGCTGCTTGTGAAGTATGGAAGGAGATCAAATTTGAATTCGAAGCAATGGATACTTTAGATAAATAAAATTTGAATTCGAAGCAATGGATACTTTGTAATCCAGTAATTACTGTTGGTTTGTTGAATTGCAATTAAACTCGGCCCAATCTTTTACTAAAAGGATTGAGCCGATCCTAAAGATTGGTGTATTCTTTTCTATCCTATTCGTTCCGTGTTGGAATAGAAACTTATTGTATTAGTAGACGAGATTTTATTGTATTAGTAGACGATATTTTACGAAAAAGGTTCTTGATAGGAGAAAAATTTCTTTTTTCAATTTTTTCAGTGCGAATTTTACACAACATAGGGAAATCGCTATTTCTAATTGAAAATTTATATTTATAATTGAAAAGAAAAAAGTAAAGTATCATATATCATATATAATGAACTGATACTCCAGGTTCTCACAAACGAGAATCCTTTACTTCAATATTCACTCATTATTAGTTTAATGATTGTATCCATTATGCGTATTCCGATAGGAAATAAATGATTTTTTTTTTTTCATCAAATGACTATTCATCTATTATACTTTACATCTAAATAGAGGCAAGAAAACTCTATGGAAAAATTATGGTTCAATTTTATCTTGTCTAAGGGGGAATTAGAATACAGATGTGGGCTAAGTAAATCAATGGATAGCCTTGGTCCTATTGAAAATACTAGTGTAAACGAAGACCCGGTTAGAAATGATATGGATAAAAACATTCATGGTTGTAGTGACAGCTCTAGTTATTACAGTAAGGTTGATCATTTAGTTGGCGTCAAAGACATTCGGAATTTCATTTCTGATGACACCCGAATTAGGGTTTTAATTAGGGATAGTAATCAGGATAATGATAGTAATCAGGATAATTATTCTCTATATTTTAATAGTGAAAATCAAATTTTTGAGATTGACAATGACGATCCCCACTATGATTTTAACTTGTATGATACTAACTATAGTTGGAATAATCACATTAAGAGTTGTATTAACTCTTATCTTCGTTCTCAAACCTGTATTGATAGTTCCATTTTAAGTGGTAGTGACAATTACAATGATAGTTATATTTATAATTGCATTTGTGGTTACATTTGTGTTGAAGGTGGAAATAGTAGTGAAGACAATGGTTTAACTCTAAAAGAAAGTTGCGCAAATGGTAATGATTTAACTCTAAAAGAAAGTTGCGCAAATGGTAATGATTTAACTCTAAAAGAAAGTTGCGCAAATGGTAATGATTTAACTCTAAAAGAAAGTTGCGCAAATGGTAATGATTTAACTCTAAAAGAAAGTTGCGCAAATGGTAATGATTTAACTCTAAAAGAAAGTTGCGCAAATGGTAATGATTTAACTCTAAAAGAAAGTTGCGCAAATGGTAATGATTTAGAAAGGCCTAAAGATTTCAAGCATTTGTGGGTTCTATGCGAAAATGAAGATTGTTATGGATTAAATTATAAGAAATTTCTTAAGCCAAAAATGAATATTTGTGAATACTGTGGATATCATTTGAAAATGAGTAGTTCAGATAGAATCGAACTTTCGATTGATCCAGGTACTTGGGATCCTATGGATGAAGACATGATCTCTCTGGATCCCATTGAATTTCAGTATGACGAAGATGGTATTGATTATGATCCATTTCAGTCTGACGAAGATGGTATTGATTATGATCCATTTCAGTCTGACGAAGATGGTTCTGACGAAGCTGACGAAGATGGTTCTGACGAAGCTGACGAAGATGGTTCTGACGAAGCTGACGAAGATGGTTCTGACGAAGCTGACGAAGATGGTTCTGACGAAGCTGACGAAGATGGTTCTGACGAAGCTGACGAAGATGGTTCTGACGAAGATGGTATTGATTATGATCCATTTCAGTCTGACCAAGAAGAGCCTTATATGGATGGTATTGATTCTGATCCATTTCAGTATGACGAAGATAAAGTTCAGTATGACGAAGATAAAGTTCAGTATGACAAAGATAAAGTTCAGTTTGACAAAGATAAAGTTCAGTATGACAAAGATAAAGTTCAGTTTAACAAAGATAAAGATGGTATTAATTATGATCCATTTCAGTTTAACAAAGATAAAGATGGTCTTGATTCTGATCCATTTCAGTATGACGAAGATAAAGTTCAGTATGACAAAGATAAAGTTCAGTTTGACAAAGATAAAGTTCAGTTTGACAAAGATAAAGTTCAGTTTGACAAAGATAAAGATAAAGATGGTATTGATTATGATCCATTTCAGTTTGACAAAGATAAAGATGGTATTGATTCTGATCCATTTCAGTATGACGAAGATGGTATTGATTCTTATCCGTTTGAGTATGACGAAGATGGTATTGATTCTGATCCGTTTGAGTATGACGAAGAGCCCTATAAAGATCGTCTTGATTCTTATCAAAGAGAGACAGGATTAACTGAGGCTATTCAAACAGGTACGGGTCAACTAAACGGTATTCCTATAGCAATCGGGGTTATGGATTTTCAGTTTATGGGGGGTAGTATGGGATCCGCAGTAGGCGAGAAAATCACCCGTTTGATCGAATATGCTACCAATAATTTTTTGCCTCTTATTCTAGTGTGTGCTTCCGGAGGAGCACGCATGCAAGAAGGAAGTTTGAGCTTGATGCAAATGGCTAAAATATCTTCTGCTTTATATGATTATCAATCAAATAAAAAGTTATTTTATGTATCAATTCTTACATCTCCTACTACTGGTGGAGTGACCGCGAGTTTTGGTATGTTGGGGGATATCATTATTGCTGAACCCAATGCCTATATTGCATTTGCGGGTAAAAGAGTAATTGAGCAAACATTGAATATAACAGTACCTGAAGGTTCACAGGAGGCTGAATATTTATTCCATAAGGGTTTATTCGATCCAATCGTACCACGTAATCCTTTAAAGGGTGTTCTGAGTGAGTTATTTCAGTTCCACGGTTTTTTTCCTTTGAATCAAAATTCAATCAAGTAGAGTCTTAAGTTAAATTATTTTCTTTGTAGTGAAAAGGCAGTTAGTTAGTTTATCAGAATCAAAGTCAAAGCCCGCATAATGGGCTTTGACTTTGTGACATAAAATGGAATTGTCGAAAAACGAATTTTATCTTGCTCTATTGCGTATGTTTATATAATTCAAATATAGAAAAAATATAAATATAGAGTTTTGCATCTTTCTATATCTCCCGAGAATTCTATTTTTACTAAAAATCCCTGTTCTTGGATCGGATTCTAACGAATCGAATCTTTCGACAATTTGTAATAAACTCTTTCTCAATTTGTAATAAACTCTTTCTTTATTAAATTCAAATTAGAAATTAAAATTAGAAGACAAGAACAATAGAATAATAATAATAAGAAAAGTAGGAATAAAGTAAGATAATAAAGAAAGTGGATTATCTTATCATACACCTATTTTATTTCATTTAGAAAGATGGGCAAGTCCCTTTATTTAATTCTACATTCCTTGCACTTATTAGATAAGATATATATATTAGATATATATACTCGCTTAGATATACTTAGTATTTAGATATACTTAGTATTTAGATATACTTAGTATAATATTTAGATATACTTAGTATTTAGATATACTTAGTATAATATTTAGATATACTTAGTATTTCGATATACTTAGTATAATATTTAGATATACTTAGTATAATATACGAATTATAATATAATTATTATAAGATATATTTATAACTAACTTTATAACTAACAATATAACAATAACAGGTACGAATATTAAATTGAGGTACCCATTTTATGACAATTCCCTCTATTTTTGTGCCTTTAGTAGGCCTAGTATTTCCGGCAATTGCAATGGCTTCTTTATCTTTGTATGTTCAAAAAACTAAGATTTTTTAGATTCGATGGGGCCAAGGCCAAGACCAAATCTTATCTATTTTTTTTTTCACGACTTAGATGCCACGGATATCTATTTAGTAGAATATTGTATAACATCCATCCGGCTTCCCCGAACATAAATGAAAAAGCTCCTCTTATGCATACGTAAACATGATATAGGGGTAAATGAATTATAGCAAGTGGATCGGTACCGGACGAATGTATGAAATTAAAGTCTATATATCTAGTAGATCTGTATAGGGGATCATATAAAGGGGATGATTTTAGATCTAAGCAATTTGATGAATTACTTCTAAAAGTTCATATCAAAATAGCACTAGTTGATGAGAGTTACTTCGGAAACAAAAAAAGTAAAGTCAAATTTTTTTGCTTATTTTCTCAATTCCAATAAAATGCAACTGGATCTAGTATGTATGAGTTGGCGATCAGAATCTATATGGATAGAATTTATAGTGGGGTCTCGAAAAACAAGCAATTTCTGCTGGGCCTTTATTCTTTTTTTTGGTTCATTAGGGTTTTTATTAGTTGGAACTTCTAGTTATCTTGGTAGGAATTTGATATCTTTATTTCCGTCTCAGCAAATAGTTTTTTTTCCACAAGGAATCGTGATGTCTTTCTATGGGATCGCGGGTCTCTTTATTAGTTCCTATTTGTGGTGCACGATTTTTTGGAATGTAGGTAGTGGTTATGATCGATTCGATAGAAAAGAGGGAATAGTATGTATTTTTCGTTGGGGTTTTCCTGGAAAAAATCGTCGCATCTTTCTACGATTCCTTATGAAAGATATTCAGTCCATCAGAATAGAAGTTAAAGAGGGTATTTATGCTCGGCGTGTCCTTTATATGGAAATCAGAGGCCAGGGGGCCGTTCCCTTGACTCGTACTGATGAGAATTTGACTCCACGAGAAATTGAGCAAAAAGCTGCTGAATTGGCCTATTTTTTGCGTGTACCGATTGAAGTCTTTTGAAATGAATTGCAGAATAAATGCTTTCTCGGCAGGAGGAAAAAACTCAAGACAAGAAGCCTCTTTTTTCTATAGCAGAACTAAACTGAAGTTTCTTAAGAATGCCCACTCGAACCAAAGAAGACGTATACGGAAGAGTCATAACATAAAACAAAACTGTTTTTTTTTTTTTGTCCACAAAAATTGTTTTTTATGCGTCTGTAAATGTAAAACCACTCAACTTAATTCAGTAACAAAACAAGCAAGAAATCGAAATAATGGATTCATCTCATATATCAAAGTATTTCGAAATATTTAACTTTTTATTTTCAATATTTGGAGTTGATACGTTAGATACAGATAGATTATATCTTGTAAATTTTCTCTACTTTCCTTTTGTCAATCAGCCCCTCCCCTTTTATCCTTTCTTTTGTGCTCCTTAAGAACTAAACAAGTAGATTTCTTTCTTATAACATAATGATAAATGTAATGATAACTTTTCTGTCTTTTTTTGTCACTCATTTTTGATCATCATAATATTTTTCATAATTTTTTTTTTTTCAATTATTCCCGGACTCTAGACTATATACAGTCTAGATAACCCGCGAAAATTTTTCGACATATTTGATTGATATCTTGATATAGACAGGGAGCTCCTTCGTCTCAAAATCTGAATAGAATAATCTTTATTATTTGAAGCGGTTCTTTCGGGCAGTTATCGAAAGAGGGCAATTGCTTCGAATTTGATCAATTGAGATATCTGGAAACAATAATATATATATATATTTCATTCGAACATTCGAATTCAAAGTGGATTCTTATTTTCTATTTCTGTACTCTTTTTAGATTCAAGGACTAAGCACTGAATCAAAAAAAAAAAAAACAGAGAATAGATTCATGGGCCCCTACCTTATAATTTATCTTATAATTTATAATATAATGAAAGTCATGCTTGATAGAAAGATTAGATCACATAAAGTCAACGAATGAGGTGGGTTCATTAACAATTCACAGATGAAAAAATGGCAAAAAAGAAAGCATTCACTCCCCTTCTATATTTTGCATCTATAGTATTTTTGCCCTGGTGGATCTCTCTCTCATTTAATAAAAGTCTGAAATCTTGGATTACTAATTGGTGGAATACTAGGCAATCCGAAACTTTTTTGAATGATATTCAAGAAATAAGTATTCTAGAACAATTCATAGAAGTAGAGGAACTCCTCCTGTTGGACGAAATGATAAAAGAATACCCGGAAACACATCTACAAAAACTTCGTATAGGAATCCACAAAGAAACGATCCAATTGATCAAGATGCACAATGAGGATCGTATCCATACGATTTTGCACTTCTCGACAAATCTAATCTGTTTCGTTATTCTAAGTGGTTATTCTATTTTGGGTAATGAAGAACTTGTTATTCTTAACTCTTGGGTTCAAGAATTCCTATATAATTTAAGCGACACAATAAAAGCTTTTTCTATTCTTTTATTAACTGAGTTCTGTGTCGGATTCCATTCGCACCACGGTTGGGAACTAATGATTGGCTATATCTACAAAGATTTTGGATTTGCTCATAATGATCAAATTATATCTGTTCTTGCTTGTACCCTTCCAGTCATTCTAGATACAATTTTTAAATATTCGATCTTTCGTTATTTAAATCATGTATCGCCGTCACTTGTAGTTATTTATCATTCACTGACTGACTGAAAAATGATTCACGGATTCAATTAGAATCTTTCTTACTTTGTATATAAGCAAAGAATGCAAAGTCGTACTTACTTTACTCTTTCTACCCATCAGGGGAATACAATTCCTCCTCTATTTCAGTAAATTTTTTTTTTTTTCAGTAAAAGTAAATAGCAGAATCGTGGATAGGGAACTATACTAGTGACCTACCTAATTTTATTGTAGAAATTTTCGGGATCAATGATTGTACCATGCAAACTAGAAATACTTTTTCTTGGATAAAGGAGGAGATTACTCGATCCATTTCCGTATCGCTCATGATCTATATAATAACCGGGGCATCCATTTCAAATGCATATCCCATTTTTGCGCAGCAGGGGTATGAAAATCCACGAGAAGCAACTGGGCGTATTGTATGTGCCAATTGCCATTTAGCTAATAAACCCGTGGATATTGAGGTTCCACAAGCGGTACTTCCTGATACTGTATTTGAAGCGGTTGTTAGAATTCCTTATGATATGCAACTGAAACAAGTTCTTGCTAATGGTAAGAAAGGGGCTTTGAATGTGGGTGCTGTTCTTATTTTACCGGAGGGGTTTGAGTTAGCCCCACCTGATCGTATTTCGCCCGAGATGAAAGAAAAGATAGGCAATCTGTCTTTTCAGAACTACCGCCCCACTCAGAAAAATATTCTTGTGATAGGTCCTGTTCCTGGTCAAAAATATAGTGAAATCACCTTTCCTATTCTTTCCCCAGACCCTGCTAGTAATAAGGATGTTCATTTCTTAAAATATCCCATATACGTAGGCGGAAATAGGGGAAGGGGTCAGATTTATCCCGACGGGAACAAAAGTAACAATACAATTTATAATGCTACGGCAACAGGTATAGTAAGCAAAATCATACGAAAAGAAAAAGGGGGGTACGAAATAACCATAACGGATGCATTGGATGGACATCAAGTGGTTGATATTATCCCCCCAGGACCAGAACTTCTTGTTTCAGAGGGTGAATCTATCAAACTTGATCAACCATTAACAAGTAATCCTAATGTGGGTGGATTTGGTCAGGGGGATGCAGAAATAGTACTTCAAGATCCACTACGTGTCCAAGGCCTTTTGTTCTTCTTGGCATCTATTGTTTTTGCACAAATCTTTTTGGTTCTTAAAAAGAAACAATTTGAAAAGGTTCAAGTGTCCGAAATGAATTTCTAGATCCGTGGATTTATCAACATCAAATTTGTAAAAAAGAACAAATTCTTCCTGGCAATTAGGTTAGGTATGATGAAAAAAGTATGAAAAGTCTTTTGCTTGTTTATATTCTTTCTCTAGGAATTACTTTTACCGCATTCAAAATCTGTATATTGTGAAGAAGACTATTTGTCTTTACCCCTTCTTTTCTTTTTTCAATCTAAATGGGAGGGGTGTAATTATATCCCTATTGTCAGATTGAAATGTCACAGAATGGGTTTTGTTTTCTAAATTCAATTTGATTAGATACTAAACATAAGATAAGTAAGCGGAGAATAGAAAGGAAGGATAAATGAGGGGAACAAATAATTACAGGGAGTATTCTTCGTCTTCCTAGCCTTCGGCACAAGAAAAGGATGTGTAAAATTCCTTTTCTTGTGTCGAAATAATAACAATTCCGGATCCCATTCGTCAAAGATTTCTATTCTTAGTTTATATTTTTCCAGATTTTTCAGAACCCTTTATTTTTTTAGATTTACTTATAATAGATAATAGATTATAATAGATAATAGAATAAGTAATAAAGTAATCGAATAAGTAATAAGGATAATATAATAAGTATAAAATAAGTATAAATAAGTATAAAATAAGTATAAGTATAAATAAGTATAATATAATATAATAAGTAATGGACAACCAAAAAAAAGAGAAGGAATCCTTTTTTTTATAAATATAAAATAGAAGCAAGGCGATGAACTTATAAAAAAATTTCAAACTTTGATGAAATACTAAAATAAATAGAGTAAGGTTAGACTAGTCTAGAAAGGGTTTGCTTGATATCTGGTCGACAGAAAAAAAAAAGAAATATTAAAATTAAATATTAAAATATTAAAATTAAATATTAAAAAAAATTAAATATTAAAATTAAATATATATTGTGATTGTGTCATCCAGGAAAAGGAAATTGAGTGATTCCTTTTTTTCTTCTAACCTTGAAAGTATCGATAGATACTATCGAAGAACAGATGCTATGAATCAATTAATCGAGTTCATTTTTCAAAAACATCATCGGAAAAAGTGATCTATTTGTTGTCATTTATATTTATACGAACAAAATATTATGATCATTAAGAATTCAACGGGACCCCTCCTCGCGAATCAGACAAAGAAAGAGGAGGCGGGCCCCGTTGAGTTCTTACACTTTCATGCCTATAACTTAGTTCATCCCATTATTACATATTACAGGGACGAACCCAATCCAGAATATGAACCATAAAAGAAAATACCTATTAAACCGATCACAGGAATACCAGTTACCGTACCTATTATCCAAAGAGGAATCCTTCCAGTAGTATCGGCCATTTATCCCGCTTCCCTCCACATTTCATCAAGTGGTCATGCTAAAGACATAAACAGTCATAGATAATTATGAGATGCAATCCTTCCGAATGGGATAAGAGAATTCCTACTATTATTTAGTATTCTACTACTCTTTTTTTCTTAATTGAAGAAATAATTGGAAAATAAAACAGCAAGTACAAAAATGAGTAATAACCCCCAGTAGAGACTGGTACGATTCAATTCAACATTTTGTTCGTTCGGGTTTGATTGTGTCATAGCTCTATAATTAATTCGGATTAGGTTTATCGTTGGATGAACTGCATTGCTGATATTGACCCCAAAAAAGAAACGGTAGGTACAGCTAGTCCGTGAACAGCCAACCATCGCACTGTAAAAATTGGATAGGTTCGATCTATGGTCATTGGGTCCTCCTAAAAAGATCTACTAAATTCATCGAGTTGTTCCAAAGAATCAAAACGGCCGGTTATTAATGGAATTCCTTGTCGGCTCTCTGTAAAATACTCGTTTGGACGAGGGCTTCCAAACACATCATAAGCTAAACCTGTGCTGACGAATAACCAACCCGCAATGAATAGGGAAGGTATAGTAATACTATGAATGATCCAGTATCGAATACTGGTAATAATATCAGCAAAAGAACGTTCTCCTGTGCTTCCAGACATGCTGAGCTCCGCATATTCTTGTAGGGGATCGATTCCGTAAAAGATGAGATCAGTAAACGGAAATTCACTGAAATTCAATCTTTGTGAGATCGTCAATATTGTACCAAAGGTATTTTTAGAGTATACCGAATCAGTATAGCTATCCTTCTTCTGACACAGCAACGCAATTTCAAACAGTATATCGACATGAAGTGCTAGATAATTTCTTTCTTCTTCTTGCTTGTCGATGTATAACCACGTATCATGCGATAGAAAATTCCTCAAATTCCTGGAATATAATATAGGGGATTCTATTATTGGTTTGGGGCTAGAAACGGAAGATCAGGTAACCCGTGAATCCAACAAGTTTATAATAATTCATGAAGGAAATTATCATATTTCCGCAAGTCAATTAGATGCGAAATCTAAAAATTGACTTTTTTTCGTAATTGCATAAGAGGTTTTGTTTTTTGTTGTAAGCCCTCCTTTTTTTATTTTAAGGAATTGCTTAGTCGTCTAGTAACAAGTAAGAGTAGTCGATAGTATTAGATATAGATAAAAAAAAGAGCAAGGAATAAAAAAAAAATTCTACTAATCAATATTTGTGAGGCGGCCTTTCTTGTATTCTTGTATTAGATCCAAAGGTTTTTTCTTGACCTAACTACAAAGATGATGAATCTATTTCTTTTTCTTTTCTACTCTTGTCCTGCCGCTCTATTTTTGTGAATACCGTTTAGAATGATTGATGAATCAAAAAATTTCAATTGAACTTATTCTTTCAATTGGTATTTTTGCTTATCCCCGTCTCTTTTAAAAATTGAAACTTAGGTAAGTGCTTTATAAACATATGTATAAAAAGAACATATTTCATTTAGCTCCTTCATGCCTACTCTAACTAGTTATTTCGGTTTTTTACTAGCGGCTTTAACTATAACCTCAGCTCTATTTATTGGTCTGAGTAAGATACGACTTATTTGAAAATTAATTGAATGAACGAACAATTAATAAAAACAAAGTTTTCTGTCCTATTCCATATATTCTATAGTTCCTTACCGTGTTAATTATCAATTATTAGTTATTGATATTCATGGGCAATAGAGATTAATATTTAGGGATAGATATTACCTTTCTTTTTCTCCTTTCAAATAAATTGAAATGATTGAAGTTTTTCTATTTGGAATCGTCTTAGGTCTAATTCCTATTACTTTGGCTGGATTATTCGTAACCGCATATTTACAATACATACGTGGTGATCAGTTGGACCTTTGATTAATTAACATCTCTTTTTTTGACTGACCCCTTTAATTTTAATTTAATTAATTTAATTCAAGGAGGTCAAATTCGAATTGCTGTTCAATTTTTTTTTTTTTTTTTTTTTTTTCAGTTCGGTGTAATTTTCGACTTAACAAGAGCGGAATCACGCTCTGTAGGATTTGAACCTACGACATTGGGTTTTGGAGACCCACGTTCTACCGAACTGAACTAAGAGCGCTTTCTTATCATAATAAATAAGACTGTAAAAAAGAGGATTCTTTTATTTTATAACCCCAATACATCGTGCACACCTATACTATCATATATCATATATAATATGAGAAAATGATAGATTATGTATGCTTAATTTTAATCAATCTAAAACTAAAATGGCTCCCTCCTTACTGCTCAAAGGAGAAGTAATAGGTAGGGATGACAGGATTTGAACCCGTGACATTTTGTACCCAAAACAAACGCGCTACCAAGCTGCGCTACATCCCTTTCAATTGGCCTACGATGTTATTGTAGAGAATCCCTGTCTTGTTTTCCACACCCTTATTTCATCTATTGATATACAAAAATTATCTTTCCATTTCCTCTTTTTGGTCTCATATCATATAACAACCATATAATGAATAATAAATGAATCTTTTTGGCGGGAATTCTCAGGCAGAAAGGGACCTATTTTGCTGTTTTAAGAAAAGGAAAATCTTATCTATCGAATCATTGTACATTTAAATTTTAATTTTGAATTAGGAATTCCGGGTACAAATATACAAATACAAGTGGTCTTTAACCACACATACATGTGATTATATATGTATTACCATAATGTATGTAATACGATAAAGAAGGAGGATTTTAAATGCGAGATCTAAAAACATATCTTTCCGTAGCACCGGTACTAAGTACTCTCTGGTTCGGTTCTTTAGCGGGTTTATTGATAGAGATCAATCGTTTCTTCCCGGATGCGTTAACATTCCCTTTTTTTTAATTCTAGTTATTGTCGCGGGACGGGGTGAAAAAGATTAGATCGATATACAATCAAATATCTGTGACTAATCTCTCGCCCCCCCTTGACTTTAGTTGTTTTTAGAATTATAATTATATAAGAAATGAATTCTAATTATATAAGAAATAATTCTATTTAGTTTTTTTAGAATTCTAATTATATAAGAATTATATAAAATAAATAAGGAAGGTAGAACGAAAAAAGTGGATTGAACCTCAACAAAACTTGGGTTCAAGCTCCAATTAAATTACTAGTAGAGCGAAAAGAGAAATGTGGCTGGAACAACAGTATCCTACAAGATACTTAAAGAAAATACCGTACTGTGATTCTAAATCGAGTTAGAAATCATTGTATTACTTATTTACTATTAGTATAATACATATTGATTTACTATATTGATTGCAATTGATTGCAACGAAATCTTTCAGGATTTGGTTTTGAGTTAGCAACTTTTATTTATTTATTTTCATTCCTTTCTTCTTCACTTTTGATCGGAAAATAGAAGAGTTGGGTGAATTAAAAACTCAAAGGGGGTTCATGGCCAAGAGTAAAGATGTCCGAGTAACGATTATTTTGGAATGTACCAGTTGTGTTCGAAACGTCGTTAATAAGGAATCAACGGGCATTTCCAGGTATATTACTCAAAAAAATCGACACAATACGCCTAGTCGATTGGAATTGAAGAAATTCTGTTCCTATTGTTACAAACATACAATTCACGGGGAGATAAAGAAATAAATCGAATCAAGTACTCGTATGTCAACCCTTCCCGAGAATATGAGAAAATAGGACATTAGGTATTTAGGTAACATTAGGTATTTAGTATGAGAAAATAGGACATTAGGTATTCAGGTATAATAATATATATTATATAATATATTAAGTAATATTAAGTATATAATTAGTTAGATATAATATATAACTAATATATAACAAATATTTTATTTATATATTAGTCTATATTTGTATTTCCTTGTCTATTCCACGCTTTCTTTTTAAAGTGAAGTTTTTAGTTTTAAATTATTCGATATGCACGTTAATAAATTTTTAACCTTTTTAACCTGGTATATGATTGTATCAATATTCTTTTATTTTTTTTTATTCTATTTTTTATTTAGTTCTTATTTTTTTAATAATTTTTTTCTTTATTCTCGAGTCAATTATTTATTTTTTTAGTTTACCGTCTTCGAATGATTTTTAGTTTACAGTCTTCGAATGATTAGGAGTTGGATTTTCATTGATTAGGAATTAGATTTTTAATATCACTAACTATTTTTTTTTTTATTTTCTATTCGTGCATAATGATTATTTTAATATTGTTAATTTTAATATTGTTGTTAATTTTAATATTGTTAATATTGTATTATTTATTATATTGTATGATTTATTCATTACTATATTTTTTAGTTATTACTATATTTTGTATTTATTACTATATTTCATTATTTATTTCTTATTTTATTAATTATTTATTATTTTCGTGTCGGTTCTATATATATTTATAAATTATATTTATTTATTATTTATGTATTATCACAGTTATAGATATTTATTTAAATTATATTTATATATTAAATATATTAAAATATTAAATTATATTTATATTTTATATATTAAATATATTAAAATATGAAATTATATTTATATATATTTATAAATTATATTTATTTATTATTTATGTATTATCACAGTTATAGATATTTATTTAAATTATATTTATATATTAAATATATTAAAATATTAAATTATATTTATATTTTATATATTAAATATATTAAAATATGAAATTATATTTATATATTAAATATATTAAAATATGAAATTATATTTATATATTAAATATATTAAAATATGAAATTATATTTATATATTAAATATATTAAAATATGAAATTATATTTATATATTAAATATATTAAAATATGAAATTATATTTAAATAAATATCTATAAATAATATAATAATAAAATAAACTAATAAAATAAACAAATAAATAATAAATAAATAATTAAAATAAACTAATAAAATAAACAAATAAATAAGAAATAAATAATAAATAAATAATACAATAATAAAAAAAACAAAGCAAATCGTATTTATTCTATTAATTCTATAATTTGAATTTGATCCGATCAAAATAGGATTTTAGAAAAGGATAGGATAGGATTATTTTTAGAAATAAGGAATAAAGAAATGATGGATAAATACAAGCGATCTTTTCGTAGGCGTTTGCCCCCGATCCAATCGGGGGATCGAATTGATTATAGAAACATGAGTTTAATTAGTCGATTTATTAGTGAACAAGGAAAAATCTTATCTAGGCGAGTAAATAGATTGACTTTAAAACAACAACGATTAATTACTATTGCTATAAAACAAGCTCGTATTTTATCTTCGTTACCCTTTATTAATAATGAGAAACGATTTGAAAGAAGGGAGTCGACCGCTAGAACTAGAACCAGAAATGAGAAACGATTTGAAAGAAGAGAGTCGACCGCTAGAACTACTGCTCTTAGAACCAGAAATAAATAGGCTTACCCTTCAATTGACTCAAAATTATCAAACGTAGACTGATGCTTTATTCAAAAAATCTGATAATCAAAATTGTCGTGTCGTAAGAAAAAAGAAATAAATAAAAGAATCGAATCGGGTTGGGGAAGAAAAATAAATTTTTTTTTTTTTTATTGAGCGTCTTCGCTCATCTTGTTTTCTTGTTTTGATGACCTTATCAGAATTTTTTTATCATATTAATTTCTACTCTACCTCCCTCGAGTTCATTCTCGAGGGAACCCCATTTCATTTAAAGCATTTCGGTGGATTCCTTCCGATCTCCTTATTTTATAATCTCGTTGGAAATCATATAAAGACAATTCCTATTTGAGATAGCTATTTGTGCAAGTATTTTACGATTAAGAAGCAACTGTTTCTTGTACCGATTTTTTATTAATCTACTATAATTATAGGATACCCCCATTCCTCGAATTCCTGCATTTATTCGAGTGATCCACAAACGACGAAAATATCTTTTTTTCCTATCTCTATCCCGATCAGCCGAAACCAAAGCTCTTACTCTTTGTCTCCGAGCTATATCCCTCTTTCATTCTGGTCATTGAATAAAAGAAATTTTGATGAATAACTAATTCTTTCTTTCAGTTATTCTTTTCTAGTCTATTAATAACAAAACGGATTCTTCCAATGTATAAAATAAAAATTCCAATGGCTTTTGCTACTATAACCGTCCCGCCCACGATTTTTCCTTTTTTCTAGGCATTTCATTTCGCCTTGAAATAAGAAATTGTATTGATACTAGGTATCAAAAAAAGCATATTAACTAAAATAAAGGAGTAAATAGAAATGGATAAATAAATAGTGGGTTCCATCGTTTCTATGGTTACTTCTTAAACGGTGAGGTCCCCTCTATACACCGGAGCTCATTCCTTCATTTAACATTTAATTGGTAACTTGTACAGTTCACACTCTTCGGCTCTACTCATAAATTTTTCAGTAATAGATCTTTCACAACGAGATCTATCTTATACAGTAACGGTATGTAATTAGGAGGATTAATTGGGTAGCTGACCCTGTTAGTCCGTTCTTTGCAAGAGTCGAAGCATAATCTTTTTGCTTTTTAAATAGGATTTTCCCCGCTTAATGGATAAGCATTTGCTACCAATGGGGAATTTTTAAAAAATTCCAAGATTGGATTTGCGCCAATGGAAACCATAAATTTCATACACAATAGAAGGATATGGTAGATCTATCTTTTTTAGATAGTGAACGGAAGAACCCCATTCTATTCACTGGTACTGATCGTTGATACTGAAAAATTGTTTCCTTTTTCTCAGCCCATGATCTGAACAAGTCGCACATACACCCTAGTACATCTTCCTCGGCGCTGAGGACATCCCCGAAGAGCAGGGGCTTTCGTGACATTTCTAATTGGCTGTCTTGCATTTCTAATAAGTTGTTTAATAGTTGGCATGCTGAATCATATACAATCATATACATAATAGACTGGTTTAGATCGATCCTAACCAGATGATTATGAATTACTTCTTTTTCTCTTTAATAGATTAATAAAATATTAATCTATTAAAGAGAAAAAGAAGGAAAGGAATAAGAGGGATTAAATCAATCTAAATCAA
The DNA here is from genome assembly GCF_047325235.1 of Durio zibethinus. NCBI lineage: Eukaryota > Viridiplantae > Streptophyta > Magnoliopsida > Malvales > Malvaceae > Durio > Durio zibethinus. The sequence continues at coordinate 41,661 of NW_028322754.1, forward strand.
AATTAAATGGTGTTCCATTGTCGTCAAATGGTGGTCTTCCATTGCCATTGTCGTCAAATGGTGGTCTTCCATTGCCATTGTCGTCAAATGGTGGTCTTCCATTGCCATTGTCGTCAAATGGTGGTCTTCCATTGCCATTGTCGTCAAATGGTGGTCTTCCATTGCCATTGTCGTCAAATGGTGGTCTTCCATTGCCATTGTCGTCAAATGGTGGTCTTCCATTGCCATTGTCGTCAAATGGTGGTCTTCCATTGCCATTGTCGTCAAATGGTGGTCTTCCATTGCCATTGTCGTTAACTAGTCTCCATTTTTTATTCACTATAGGTTTGTTATTCACTATAGGTTTGTTATTCACTATAGGTTTGTTATTCACTATAGGTTTTTCATTCACTATAGGTTTTTCATTCACTATAGGTTTTTCATTCACTATAGGTTTTTCATTCACTATAGGTTTGTTATTCACTATAGGTTTTTCATTCACTATAGGTTTTTCATTCACTATAGGTTTTTCATTCACTATAGGTTTTTCATTCACTATAGGTCTCGATTCTGTACGCACTATATGATCCACAATTCCATGATCTTTGGCTTCTTTTGCTGACATAAAATTATCTCTTTCCATGTCTTTGTTTATAACCCATCGGGGCTGGCCCGTTCTTTGTACATAAGCCTCTATGATGTCTTCTTGCATTTTCATTACTTCGTCTGTTTCCATGACCCAGTCTTTGAAGCCATCATCCTTAAGCATACTAATAGGTTGATGGATCATTACCCTGATGATATAACATACTTCTAACTCACATAATGAGGCGAGAAGAATAGCTATAGAATTGAACAACCGTACAGGCATTTTTTGCGCATTGCATACGGCTTTACAATTGCATACGGCTTTACAATGGAATTCTCTTTTTTCTTTCATCGAAAAAAAGAGAAAATATAGAGTCTATTAGACCCAGATTAATAAATAATCCAATTACCATCCTTCTTTTTCTTTTTTTTTCGGAAAAGTTTAAAAATACTATGATGGCTCCGTTGCTTTATATATTTATTTCGTCTGTGATTCAGCAATCCCAAAGTTTCTTTTTTTTTTTGAAAAAAAAAAAAGAAAGAAAAAAAATAGTCTTTTTTTTTTTCGTACTCTTTCATAACATAAATATTGTTAATAGCCTCTGGTAGGAAAAGAAAAAAAGTTTGTGACGCCTGAGATGGGCCCACGATAGCTAAGATCAAATTGGAAATGCCCCTTCTCTCATACTACTCTTTCGATACATAATCTAATATTTTTTTTTGAAAAAAAAAAAAAGAAATAAAAAAAAAATTTCATATCGAATTCAAAGTGCCATGCTATTATTACTTACTAATTCATATTTCATATGGCGAAGGCATAGTCTTCTTTTTTCTTTCCATCAATAATAAAAAAAAAAAACTCATTGGCGCCGAGCGTGAGGGAATGCTCTGCGTTTGGTAATTTCTCCTCCGACCAAGAGAAAAGCTGCGATTGAAGCGGTCAATCCCATGGCTAGTGTATGCACATCTGGTTCCACTGCTTGCATAGTATCAAAAAGAGATAATCCAGATACTATCCCTCCGCCAGGAGAGTTTATAAAAAAAAACAGGTCTCGGCTATTACTCTCTATACTGAGATAGATCATAATACCCGCAAGTTGATTCGAGGTCTGGATATCAAGCTCTTTGCCCAAAAAAAGCAATCTTTCTCGATAAATTCGGTTGATTAGGATAAAATTGTATCCCTTAGTAGCCGTACAGGCACCTTTTGATGCATACGGTTCAACAAAAATTGCGAAAAAAAATCAATGTGTAGATTCCAGCCATCCTTTGTTTTTTCTAGTCGGACCTTTCTAACTTCTAATTTCTAATGAAGGGGCTTTTTCTTACATTTTTTAAATAAAATGAAATTTAAAATTAAATTAAAGAAAGATGAGTTTTGGCCCGTTTTCCTATAATATAGAAAAAATTCGCTAAACTTATTGCACAAACTTTTCATTGATCCATTTTTTTTTCATTGCGATTCAATCCAAATCACGATGTCATTTTCTTGTTCCTGAATGGGGTTCGTCAATTTTTTATTCAATTTTTTTAGGTTTATGCTCTACTCCGAGTAAAGATCTGCCCGATTTTTATTTGCACATATAGGACAAATGACCCAATACCACGTCTTTTTGCTATGATTTCATTTCCTTTTTTTATTTTAATTTAATTCCTTTTTCTTTCATGTTTTTCGCCAAATATTCAACGTATTTCCCATATTATTCGATTGATTAACAGTTTGAAATCGCTCTTATTTATAATTAAAAAAAAAAAGAAAAATTATGATTATGATATAGGTGGTAATCATAAATATATTACCAATTGGGTTTTTTCTAAACGGAGCCTGGATACTTCATTTTATCAGTCCAACCAAGCCAACCATAAATCATTCTAATTGAAAATATTAATCTGGATACACCCCCATGAAATGGATCTCTAATTGCACTTCATTACACTTCCCGCTACAAATTTTTGATAATTCAATCAATCTTTTTGGGGCGAAACAGGGGATATCTCGATCGGGCGAGAGAACGGGGGAATCCCATATGACCCAATATATTTGACAAGTCGCACTATATGTCAACCCAGCTTGCATCGTTATCTCCCGGAACTTGAAAAGGAACTTTTGGAATACCAACAGGCATAAAGTAAAAAGAATGTAAAATTATATTTCGCTTTGATTGTGGAAGCGTAATACGTAATGTAATACGTAATAATGGTCTTATCTTAATAATATGTAATATTATATTTCACTTTGATTGTGGAAGCGTAATACGTAATGTAATACGTAATAATGGTCTTATCTTAATAATATGTAATATTATAATATGTAATATTATATTTCACTTTGATTGTGGAAGCGTAATACGTAATGTAATACGTAATAATGGTCTTATCTTAATAATATGTAATATTATAATATGTAATATTATATTTCACTTTGATTGTGGAAGCGTAATACGTAATGTAATACGTAATAATGGTCTTATCTTAATAATATGTAATAATGGTCTTAATAATATGGGCCTTTATCATATTTTATACATAGATAGACTAAGGCCATAAAATAAAGAAAGGCGGAATGAATGAAAGAGAATTCTTACGAATAGGTCCTTTGAATGATGAACAAATAGGGATGCATTCATTCATAAAAAATAGGATCAACCCCCATTGCGTATTGATACTTATCGAGTATAGAATAGATCTGCTTCTCTTTTTTCTTCTGAGCCGAATTCTTCCCTTATTACTAATGGAATAGAACAAACATTAATCCTTTCTCCGAAAGAATCCACCGAAAAGGGGAGGTATTCCAATGCAATAAAGTTACATAGTGTCTATTTTTCGTTGATTTGATAAAGGGGTATTTCCATGGGTTTGCCTTGGTATCGTGTTCATACTGTCGTATTGAATGATCCCGGTCGCTTGCTTTCTGTTCATATAATGCATACAGCTCTGGTTGCTGGTTGGGCCGGTTCAATGGCTCTATATGAATTAGCTGTTTTTGATCCCTCCGATCCCGTTCTTGATCCAATGTGGAGACAAGGTATGTTCGTTATACCCTTCATGACTCGTTTAGGAATAACCAATTCATGGGGCGGTTGGAGTATTACGGGGCGGACTATAACAAATCCGGGTATTTGGAGTTACGAAGGTGTGGCCGGAGCACATATTGTGTTTTCTGGCTTGTGCTTCTTGGCAGCTATCTGGCATTGGGTATATTGGGATCTAGAAATTTTTTGTGATGAGCGCACAGGAAAACCCTCTTTGGATTTGCCCAAGATTTTTGGAATTCATTTATTTCTCTCAGGAGTGGCTTGCTTTGGCTTTGGCGCATTTCATGTAACAGGATTGTATGGTCCTGGAATATGGGTGTCCGACCCTTATGGACTAACCGGAAAGGTACAACCTGTAAATCCAGCGTGGGGCGTGGAAGGTTTTGATCCTTTTGTTCCGGGAGGAATAGCCTCTCATCATATTGCAGCAGGGACATTGGGCATATTAGCGGGCTTATTCCATCTTAGTGTCCGTCCGCCCCAACGTTTATACAAAGGATTACGTATGGGAAATATTGAAACCGTCCTTTCCAGTAGTATAGCTGCTGTCTTTTTTGCAGCTTTTGTTGTTACTGGAACTATGTGGTATGGTTCAGCAACTACCCCCATCGAATTATTTGGTCCTACTCGTTATCAATGGGATCAAGGATACTTCCAGCAAGAAATATATCGAAGGGTTAGTGCTGGGTTAGCCGAAAATCAAAGTTTATCAGAAGCTTGGTCTAAAATTCCTGAAAAATTAGCTTTTTATGATTACATTGGCAATAATCCGGCAAAAGGAGGATTATTCAGAGCGGGTTCAATGGACAACGGGGATGGAATAGCCGTTGGGTGGTTAGGACACCCTATCTTTAGAGATAAAGAAGGGCGTGAACTTTTTGTACGTCGTATGCCTACTTTTTTTGAAACATTTCCGGTTGTTTTGGTAGACGGAGACGGAATTGTTAGAGCGGATGTTCCTTTTAGAAGGGCAGAATCGAAGTATAGTGTCGAACAAGTAGGTGTAACTGTTGAGTTCTATGGTGGCGAACTCAATGGAGTGAGTTATAGTGATCCTGCTACTGTGAAAAAATATGCTAGACGTGCTCAATTGGGTGAAATTTTTGAATTAGATCGTGCTACTTTGAAATCCGATGGTGTTTTTCGTAGCAGTCCAAGGGGTTGGTTTACTTTTGGGCATGCTTCGTTTGCTTTGCTTTTCTTCTTCGGACACATTTGGCATGGTGCTAGAACCCTGTTCAGAGATGTTTTTGCCGGTATTGATCCAGATTTGGATGCTCAAGTGGAATTTGGAGCATTCCAAAAACTTGGAGATCCAACTACAAGAAGACAAGTAGTCTGATGCAAGATTGCTTTGTTATTTTTCGCTTCTATTTTCTGTTTGTGATTTGACATAGGCTGCTGTAAAAATCTTGATTAAAATCGCTGCCTTTTCTTTGATTCTTGTTCTTTCGTTATTTTATTCGGGAGATGATTCTAAATAAATAGGTACGGAAGCTATAATTGTAAACCACGATCGAATTTATGGAAGCATTGGTTTATACATTCCTCTTAGTATCTACTCTAGGGATAATTTTTTTCGCTATCTTTTTTCGAGAACCGCCTAAAGTTCCAACTAAAAAAATGAAATGATTTTTCATTATCTCAATTGAAGTAATGAGCCTCCCAATATTATATTGGGAGGCTCATTACTTCAATTAGTCCCCGTGTTCCTCGAATGGATCCCTTAATTGTTGAGAGGGTTGCCCAAAGGCAGTATATAAGGCGTACCCAGTAAAACTTACAAGTAAACCAGATATAGAGATGGCGACTAAAGTTGCTGTTTCCATTATTATATAATTATATAAATAATATATATAAATATAAATATAAATAATATAAATATAAATATAATTTCAAGATCACAATGGATCTATGATAAGATCGTTTATTTACAGCGGAATGATATACAAAGTCAACAGATCTCACTGAATACAAAATAAGATTTATGGCTACACAAACCGTTGAGGGTAGTTCTAGATCTGGTCCAAGACGAACTGTTGTAGGGGATTTTTTGAAACCATTGAATTCGGAATATGGTAAAGTAGCTCCTGGATGGGGAACGACTCCTTTGATGGGTGTCGCAATGGCTTTATTTTCGATATTCTTATCTATTATTTTGGAGATTTATAATTCTTCCGTTTTACTGGATGGAATTTCGCTGAATTAGATTCACAAGAACCACGAAGCCTCGCTTTTCAATACAAAAAGTGAAACTTTTAGTTCTCGGATTTTTTTTAGCCCATTCTATTTTGGTAGTTCGACCGCGAAATTTTTTTTGTTTCTGTATTTCCGGAATATGAGTGTGTGACTTGTTATAATTGATCCTATTGATAGTACAGAAAATGGGTCTGTCCTCTTGATCGAGATAGTTTTATCCCGTCGGATAGCCATTCTAGTATCTGGAGCACGGAATATATGAAATGGATCACGAAGTATTCGAACTATGATTCATACTTAATATTCAAACCTCGCGGCCGGACTCAAAAAAAAAAAAAATTTTCAAAGAAAGAGGTTTTTTATTTATAAATCGAGAAATTTTTTCTTCTTTCAAACTCTCATTTAGTTTATGCTTATTTTGATCAAAGGACAAACCTTTCTTTTCTTTGTATTTTTATTTATTATATCTATTCTATTCATTGAATAAGTGATGATCCAATAATTCTTACTCAAAGAATCTTTGGACTTAGTTTGAAGGTTTTATTGAATCATCGCGGTTCTGGTATGAATCTGAAGTTTCAATTGATTCATAGGGTCTTAACAAGAGAATTCCTATTAAAAATAAAGAAAACAAGAATAAAGCCACATTCCATATAAATAACAAATCAAAGCAAAGAAAAAGAAAAGAAATAAGTAGGTAAATAGAAGATTCAAGAGGCCTGATCAACATAAAGACGAATGCGCCGACTTGATTTTTTGGCATTATAATTACAACTACAAAAAAGAGCTTTCGGATTTTTACTCTTTTGTGTCTTCAGATAAAATTGAATGAAAAGATTAAGAAGTTTCAAACTTTCTATTCCATATCCGTTTCAGCTATTATTTGGGTGTTTTTGTTTGAGCTGTACGAGATGAAATTCTCATATACGGTTCTCAGGGGGGGAGTCCTCTTGGTTTACCTATCTCAATAAAGTCTATGATTGGTTCGAAGAACGCCTCGAGATTCAGGCGATTGCAGATGATATAACTAGTAAATATGTTCCTCCTCATGTTAACATATTTTATTGTCTAGGAGGAATTACGCTTACTTGTTTTTTGGTACAAGTAGCTACAGGATTTGCTATGACTTTTTACTATCGTCCAACCGTTACTGAGGCTTTTACTTCTGTTCAATACATAATGACTGAAGCTAACTTTGGTTGGTTAATCCGATCAGTTCATCGATGGTCGGCAAGTATGATGGTCTTAATGATGATCCTGCACGTATTTCGTGTCTATCTCACTGGTGGTTTTAAAAAACCTCGCGAATTGACTTGGGTTACAGGCGTGGTTCTGGCTGTGTTGACTGCATCTTTTGGTGTAACAGGTTATTCCTTACCTTGGGACCAAATTGGTTATTGGGCAGTCAAAATCGTAACAGGCGTTCCGGAAGCTATTCCGGTAATAGGATCGCCTTTGGTAGAGTTATTGCGTGGAAGTGCTAGTGTGGGACAATCCACTTTGACCCGTTTTTATAGTTTACACACTTTTGTATTACCCCTTCTTACTGCTGTATTTATGTTAATGCATTTCCTAATGATACGTAAGCAAGGCATTTCTGGTCCTTTATAGAGAATATAGACCATAGCTATATTGTAACCAATCATTTATCTTATTACTTGCCAATCATTTATCTTATTACTTGGGGGAGGAACAATAGTATTTCATTGCTACAAATATGGATTGTTGAAAAAAAAAAAAAAATAAGACATGTATTTGGATATTTCCTTTCAACTCCACAATATTCTATTATTTATTTGATATGACATGAATAGTTGAAGGGAATTCCCCGAAGAGAAAATGGATTATGGGAGTGTGTGACTTGAACTATTGATTGGGCCATGCAGAAATATGCCTTTATCTGCTACATTGGAATTCACAACCAAATGTGTCTTTGTTCCAACCACCGTGTAAGCCCCATACAAAGGATAGGCTGGTTCGCTTGAAGAGAATCTTTTCTATGATCAGACCTGACGATGTCGTGTATGAACAGGGCTCCGTAAGATCCAGTAGAATAAGTGATTTGGCATAATGCAAATTAGATTTTATTTATTTATTTTTATTTTTTTTTTACTTTCTTATCTTAATAGTATGAAAATACATTCATTTCTTCTGCATCGACCCGATTTATTATTATTATACTATCGGAGTGAAACAAGGGATCTAAAGAAGAGCAAAGGCTAGACTATATTAGTAACAAGTAAATCCTTTGTATGTAAAAAATCTCGATATATTTTTGGGATAAAGGTGAATCGCAAGGCCTAAGACGACCCAGAAAGCACTTGATCACGATCAACTTTGTACGCCTACTTGGGTATTGAGCATTTACCTGTAAAAATGGCATTCCTTGGAATGTATAGTTGCAACTTCGTAAAATGGAATCAGGTAACTTTTTTCTTACATATGAAATCATTCATATATGTGTGGATAACATATAGATTCATTTTATATGTATCCGTTTGTATCCATTTGATTCGATTGATTTTTGCTTGAGCCGGATGATGAAAAATTATCATGTCCGGTTCCTTCGGGGGATGGATCTAGAAAAATTCACCTATCCTAATAACAAAAAAACCTGACTTGAACGATCCTGTATTAAGAGCTAAATTAGCTAAAGGTATGGGTCATAATTATTATGGGGAACCCGCATGGCCCAATGATCTTTTATATATTTTTCCAGTAGTAATTCTCGGTACTATTGCTTGTAACGTAGGCTTAGCGGTTCTAGAACCTTCAATGATTGGTGAACCCGCGGATCCATTTGCAACTCCTTTGGAAATATTACCTGAATGGTATTTCTTTCCTGTATTTCAAATACTTCGTACAGTACCTAACAAGTTATTGGGTGTTCTTTTAATGGTTTCAGTACCTGCGGGATTATTAACAGTACCTTTTTTGGAAAATGTTAATAAATTCCAAAATCCATTTCGTCGTCCAGTAGCGACAACCGTTTTTTTGATTGGTACTGCGGTGGCCCTTTGGTTGGGTATTGGAGCAACATTACCGATTGATAAATCCCTAACTTTAGGTCTTTTTTAAATTGAATCAATTTTAAAATAAAATATCATGATGTGCGTATCTAGGGAGTAGTCACTTCAAAGTCAAAGTGAATTCTCCCTAGATACATTTATTCAATTCTGGTCCCAATATATGGATTGTGCTGAAGGTTCAAAATCCATTTTCGTTTTTTTTTTTTTTTTCTAATTTTCTAAAGTAAAAAAAAAAAAAATGAAATAAATCCTAAATCCAATGGATTTAAAATTTTGGTAAATCAATTTCGCAATGCTTTTCTACTTCTTTTCTAGAATGCCCAATATTTGTTTTACATCTTCTATGCGAAAGTGTTCAATTTTCATAAGGTCTTCTTGACTGTTATTCAAAAGGTCCAATAATGTATGTATATTGGACTTTTTGAGACAATTATAGATCCTGGGAGGCAATTCTGATTGGTCAATAAAAATATATTTCAATGCTATTTCTTTTTTCTTTTTTCTTAGTTTAGCTAATCTATCATGAAAAGGAAAAAAAGGTAAAGTAACGTTGTGTTGATTGTTTTCTAAATGTAAGTTTTCTTCTTCCGCATCTAGAAAGGGAATAAATAAATCAATCAAATTCCGAGAGGCTTCATGAAGTGCTTCTTTAGGAGTTAAACTTCCATTTGTCCATATTTCTAGAAAAAGTATCTCCTGTTTTTCATTATCATTCCCATAACAATGAATACTATGATTCGCATTTCGAACAGGCATGAATACAGCATCTATAGGATAACTTCCGTCGTGAAAGTTCTTTGGCGTTTTTATACCGTATCCTCTATTTCTCTCGATTTGTAATCCAATACACAAATCAATTGGTTCGGTTAGGCTAGCTATATGCTGTGTATTATCAACGATTTCCACAGAAGGCGGTAAGATGATGTCTTGAGCAGTTACATATCCGGGACCCTTGGCACAAATAAAGGCGTTACGAGTTCCATACAAATTACTTCTCAATACAATTGCTTTTAAATTCATTAAAATTTCATGTACTGATTCTTGAATACCTACTATGGTAGAATATTCGTGTGGTATTTTCTCAGATTTTGCACGTGTAATACATGTTCCTTCTATTTCTCCAAGCAAAGCTCTTCGCATCGCAATGCCTATTGTGTCGGCTTGGCCTTTCATAAGTGGAGACAGAATAAAGCGTCCATAATAAAGACGCTTACTATCTGTTCTTGATTCAACACACTTCCACTGCAGTGTCCGAGTAGAGACTTTTACTTTCTCTCGAACCATAGTAATATTATTTTATTTGATCAGATCATTGAATCATTTATTTCTCTTGAAATCTCTTTAGTGTTTATTTCTACACACGTTTTTTTTTAGGAGGTCTACAGCCATTATGTGGCATAGGGGTTACATCCCGTACGAAACTTAATAGTATACCACTTCTACGAATAGCTCGTAATGCTCCATCTCTTCCGAGACCAGGACCTTTTATCAGAACTTCCACTCGTCGCATACCTTGGTCTACTACTGCTCGAATAGCATTTCTCGCTGCGGTTTGAGCAGCAAAAGGAGTCCCTCTTCTTGGACCCTTGAATCCACAAGTACCGGCGGAGGAAGAAGAAATTACCTGACCCCGTACATCTGTAATAGTAACAATGGTATTGTTGAAACTTGCTTGAACATGAATAACTCCTTTTGGTATTCTACGTGCACTTTTCCGTGCACTACTGCGCCCATTCCTACGTGAACCAACTTTTGGTATAGGTTTTGCCATATTTTATCATTTCATAAGGATAAGTCAGAGATATATGGATATATCCATTTCATGTCAAAACAGATCTTCTATTTTTATTTGTTCATCGCTTTCTTTAAGATTAGTTTCTTTTCTTTAACTTTAAGGAGTTCTTTTTAGAATAGAAAGATTATCCTTGTCTCTGTTTATGTCTCGGGTTGGAACAAATTACGACAATTCGTCCCCTCCTACGGATTAGTCGACATTTTTCACAAATTTTACGAACGGAAGCCCTTATTTTCATAGTTGTTATTCCTTAAATTTTTCCGAATCTACTTATTGGAAGAAAATAAGTTTCTTGAAATTTTTGAACCTTGAATTGGATCCCCCTGAAAGGAATCTTGAAGTTGAAAAAACTACCTAATCGTTCGAATCCTTGTTGCGGAGTCTATAAATTATACGCCCCCTGGTTGAATCATAAGCACTTACTTCACTTTTGTTGACTCTATCCCACGGTGGTATACGTATAAAACTCGATCGGACCCTTCCTGAAACATAACCTAGAATCAGATCTTCATTATCTAAAGGAATCTGGAGTGGACGTGATTCACTAATTAAACCTCCATGAATCCATTTTTGTTCTTTTATTCCAGGTAAAACTTCCTTGACGTATCAACTACTGTAGGGCAGGAGGAGTTCTATTAGACAACCCGTGCTTTTTTTTTTCACAAATGGAAAGTTTCGGATTCGGATACAATTCGGATGTTAGACAGATTACCATATATAACACAAAATTTCTCCGCCGATTCCTTCTAGTCGAGCCTCCCGGTCTGTCATTATACCCCGAGAAGTAGAAAGAATTACAATCCCCATCCCGCCTAAAATTCTAGGAATTTGTTGATAGTTAGAATAGATTCGTAGACCGGGTCGACTGATCCGTCGTAAATTTAAAATAGTTCTATATGGTCCTTTCCTATTCCTTCTATGCCGTAGGGTTAAAACCAAAAAATATTTGTTTCTTTCCCGATGTTTCCTTATGTTATCGATAAAACCTTCTCGTAAAAGTATTTTAACAATGTTTTCAGTGATGTTAGTAGATCCTATTCGAATCGTTCCTTTTCTATTCATGTCAGCATTTCGTATAGAAGTTATTATGTCAGCAATAGTGTCCTTACCCATGGTAAACTAAAATTATTGTTGCTCCCGAATTTTGATATAACCAACATGTTCTTTTTTTTTTTTTACTTAGTAAAGGTATATACGTGAGACACAATCTACTAATTAATCTATGTCATTTAAATACTCTAATTTAAATACTATAACTATATTGAATTGAGGTCTCGTCTTATAATACCTCAGGAGCTAATGAAACTATTTTAGTGAAATTTAACTGTCTCAATTCCCCGGCGATCGCACCAAAAATTCGAGTTCCTTTTGGATTTCCTTTTTGATCAATGACAACTGCAGCATTGTCATCATATCGTATTATCATACCGTTGTCGCGTTTGAGTTCTTTACAAGTACGTACAATTACAGCTCTGATCACTTCTGATCTTTCTAGAGGTGCCTTTGGTACTGCTTTCTTGATCACAGCAACAATAACGTCACCAATATGAGCATATCGGCGATTACTAGCTCCTATGACTCGAATACACATTAATTCTCGGGCCCCGCTGTTATCTGCTACATTCAAATGGGTCTGAGGTTGAATCATTTTTTTTAATCTCTTCTTTCAATGGAACAAAGGACGAAGAAAAAAAGAAATATTGTTTGTCAAAAAAAAAAAAAAAAGGAAACCCGCAATTGTTTTTTTTATTCCCAAGACTTCTTTCCTTTGGTTCTATATTCCTATCCTGAAATAATGAATTGAGTTTTTATAGGCATTTTGGACGCCGCTATTGAAATAGCCTTTCTTGCTATATTTTCGGCTACTCCGCTCATTTCATAAAGTATTCTGCCCGGTTTAACGACAGCTACCCAATACTCGGGAGATCCTTTCCCCGAACCCATACGTGTTTCTGTAGATCTTACCGTAACTGGTTTGTCTGGAAATATACGTACCCATATTTTTCCACCACGGCGTACATTTCGTGTCATTGCGCGGCGCCCCGCTTCTATTTGTCTAGATGTAATCCAAGCGGGTTCAAGTGCTTGAAGAGCATATCTACCGAAACAAATGCGATTACCTCGATAAGATATTCCTTTCATTCTTCCTCTATGTTGGTTACGAAATCTGGTTCTTTTTGGGTTATAGTTGATGGTTGTTTATTAATTCCATCTCTACTACAGAACTGGACATGAGAGTTTCTTCTCATCCAGCTCCTCGCGAAAAAAATGACTAAAAAATATTTTATTTTATTCTTAAGATATATAGGTAGTTACTGAATAATAGATTGAATCCTGGGATTCTTTGCTTTGAGATTTTATCTGATCTATTTGAGATTTTATCTGATCTATTATAAATTTGTATATCTTGTTTGGATATATATTGGATATATATATAAGTAATTAAACATGGATTCTATTTATAGATAATGTCTTATCTTGTTTTTGTTATAATGTTATAACGAATCTTTATTTTGTTTTGTCTTTTTTTATCATATTCATCTCGGATCGACAAAAATTTAACAATCAAATAAAATGAAAATAAAATTTTTAAAATGAAAATAAAAAAAAAAAATGAAAATAAAATTTTTAAAATGAAAATAAAATTTTCGCGGGCGAATATTTACTCTTTCAATATCTATTTCAGTTGTCGGGTTAACTCATGACCTCTCAGAA
>NW_028322755.1:5000-25000 GCF_047325235.1 Durio zibethinus
TTATATAAAAGGAATGCTGTAAATATTCCAAAACAAGCTATACTCACTGAAAAAGTTGCATTTGTTAAAAATTGATACCAATCCTCAAAATCATTTGAATTTTGATGTAAAAGATTTATAGATGGAGTTAATAATTTGGATAATATATCCAAATGTATTCCTTCTTGATTAAAAGGAATTGCTATGGCTCCAACAAAAAAAGTAAATAGAACCAGTATAAGCATAGGAAATAACATAGTATTATCCGATTCATGAGGATAAGAAAAAGCCTTCTTGTAGCCAAAATTCGTAATAGTAATAAGAGCCCCTTTTTTTACATTACCACCAATTCTATATGGCTTCTCATTATTATTCATTGTTAATAAATTATTCATTGTTAATAAAGGGGATAAAGGAAAATTTCTGTTAATCATTGTTTGCTCTTCTTTTTTACCCCATAGTTTTATTGAATAGAAGGAGCTACCTTTTTTGCCACTATAATTTTGAAAATTAATGTTTAAATGTCCTTCAAAAGTAAGTAAATAGATCCGAAACATATAAAATGCTGTTAATCCGGCCGTGGACCAAGCTATTATTGCAAAAATCGGTGAATACAACCAACTGTCACTAAGAATTTCATCTTTGGACCAAAAACAAGCAAGGGGTGGAATACCACAAAGAGAAAGTGTACCCACTAAAAAAGCAATTTGTGTAATTGGCACATGCTTTCTTAAACCGCCCATAAAAACCATATTCTGGCTTTTATCTGGAGAATATCCAACAATAGCTTCCATGGAATGAATAATGGATCCGGATCCTAAAAACAACAATGCCTTCGAATAAGCATGAGTAATCAAATGAAATAAAGCGGCTCGATAAGACCCCATACCTAGAGCTACCATCATATAACCCAGTTGGGACATTGTAGAATAGGCTAAACCCCTCTTAATATCTTTTTGAGCAAGAGCTAAAGTAGCCCCTAATAATACTGTTATTATACCTATCAAAGATATTAGATTCATTATGTAAGGTATAACTATGAAAAGAGGAAGAAGGCGGGCTACAAGAAAAATTCCCGCTGCTACCATAGTGGCAGCATGTATAAGAGCCGAAATAGGAGTAGGCCCCTCCATGGCATCAGGTAACCATACATGAAGGGGAAACTGCGCAGATTTAGCAACTGCGCCGGCAAATAATAAAGAGGCACATAAAGTAACAAATAAAAAATGAACCTCATTATTATAAATCACGTTATTAAATATTTCGAACAAATCTTGAAATTCGAAACTTCCCGTTATCCAATAAAAACCTAAGATTCCTAATAATAAACCAAAATCGCCTATCCGATTAGTTACAAACGCTTTTTGACAAGCGTTTGCCGCAACAGGTCGTGTGAACCAAAACCCTATTAATAGATAAGAACACATTCCAACCAATTCCCAAAAAATATAAATTTGTATCAAATTAGAACTAGTAACTAATCCCAACATTGAAGTATTGAATAAACTCATATAAGCAAAAAATCTCAAATATCCTTGATCATGAGACATATAATTGTCACTATAAATAAGAACAAAAATTCCAACAGTAGTGATTAATATTGACATAATAGAGGTAAGTGAATCAATAAAGTAGCCAAACTCGAAAGAAAAATCATTATTGATGGTCCAAGACCATCCATATTGATAGATAGAACTTCTATTTATTTGCTGAATAGACAGATCGACCGAAAAAATCATAACTATACTTAACAATAAAATATTGGGAAAAGCCCACATACGACGAAGATTTTTTGTTGCCGTCGGAAAAAGTAGGAGTCCCATTCCTATTAAAATAGGAATTGGAAGTGGCACAAAAGGTATGATCCATGAATATTGATATGTATGCTCCATAAAAACTTTTTTCTTATTCTTTCTTAATTAATCGTTTCTGATTCACCGGCTCTTATCTCTTTTGATGGAAAGGGAGCAATAATACAATCAAGATATTACAAAGTTAACTGGAATTTTCTATTATTAATCTTTTAATCTTTCTCAAATATTTCAAAAATATTCAAATTTCGAAGTTAGAAGTAATCAAATGATATCACCGAGTTACTAATGGAAAAAAAAAATATTCTTTTTTTTTTTCAAAATTATGTATCCTTTAACAGATTAATTACGAGTCTCATTCGAATTTGATTGAAAATGAAAATTGGGCATACTCTCTCTTCGAGCTTGACCAATTACCAATTAATAGAAAAAAATTCAAGTTTGTTTTTTATTAGGTAAATAAAATGGTTTTTTTACATTTTTTTGTTTTGATGTATTTTTCGTGTATAAATGGAGATGTATAAATTATAAATGTAGGACGACAAAAAAAATAGGCAGAGATAGAGAAGGAAAGACTCTTTTTTACGTTTTTTTGATTTCATCAATTCAATTTATATATCATAATAGATCCTAATCTATCCTATAGATTTGAATGGAGATATAAAAAAGAAAGGTACCAATAAATTAAATACAAATTCTTCTTTTTTTCTGGATAGTGTATGGAATATAAATAAAAAAAGGTTATATCATATTTTTTTTTTTTTTTTTTTCTAGAATAGAAGCATTTTATGTTATTTTCCCATCTCTATTTAGTTCTTATGAAATTTATATAGTAGTATATAGATAATTATAATCTAGAAAATCTATTAATCTAGAAAATCTATAGGAATAGATAAATAATGACATAAAGACACCGATCATTTTGTTTTAAAAATAGATGTCTTTGACATCCAACTATAGCACTAAATAACCTTTTTTTTGAATGGCAGTTCCAAAAAAACGTACTTCTACATCAAAAAAGCGTATTCGAAAAAATGTTTGGAAAAAGAAAGGATATTGGGCGGCGTTGAAAGCTTTTTCATTATCGAGATCTATTTTTACGGGTAATTCAAAAAGTTTTTTTGTACGACAAATAATTTTTTTTTAATCTGAATTGGTTTAACTCGAATAAGATACAAAGGTTTTCTTTTTTGAATATCTTTTTTTTTTTCATTTCCGGGATGGGGATTCTCATTTTCCCCATCGCCCCATTTGGTATCTTAGTGTTATAATAATTTGTTATTTTTATAATATTCAATTTCAATTTATAATAATAAATAATTAAATAATTAAATAATAAAAATTTGTATATTTATACTATAGCTATATCGGAGCACATATATATAAGAGCTTTAACTGGGTTGTTGAAACTAATCCATTAAGTTTCAATTTTGTAACTTTATGAATCATTATTTCTCTGAATTACTATATATCCTTCCCTTGCTTTCAACCCAATTGAGAAAACTCCCTTTATAATTTAGTGGATATACAAATAATGTATCAATTTAAAATGATCTAAAAAAATTCTATGTTTGTATAAGAAGATGAATCAAGACATATTTTTAGAATTCGAAATTCGAAATACTTTTTTGAAGTATGGTACAATTATGACAGGAATCGAAACGCTTTTTATATAACGTAACGTGTACAACCCAATATCTAGTTGGTTTGATAAATCCTTAAAACGCAAAATCCTAACGATTAATACAAAGCTATGCAAATTACATAAATCTTTTGAAATCATTGGATGTGGTGCTGAAATTGTGATCTCTAAAAATAATATTTTTTCATTCATTTATTCATTCAATTGATAAGCATTTTTTTTTTTATAGATTCATAAAAATCATATAAAAGAATGAGAGATGAATCATTAAAAAATTAAAATGATAAAGAACATTTTTTTGTTGAATTCTATCTATGAATTGAAGTTACAACTAGTTAGTTTAGTTACAATAGAGGAGTTCTCTTTTAGGAAAACACAAACTATAAAATCTCTGTTGAAATAATTAAATATTAAATTAAATATTAAATAAAAAAAAGGATAATTAAATAAAACGATAAATAATAAAGATTCTTTTTGAACCTTCAAATTGCTATTTAAACGAGTTTTTATTCATCAATTTAAATTAAATGCTTCTTTTACATTTTACATTGAATTGACCCCTTCACCTTCAATCTCGACGATTGAATAAAAAATGGCTTATTATGATTTCGAGCAAGCCGCTATGGTGAAATCGGTAGACACGCTGCTCTTAGGAAGCAGTGCTAGAGCATCTCGGTTCGAGTCCGAGTAGCGGCATAGTATCTTCTAAAAGAGATAGAATAAGTCCTATAATGAATTTAATTCCTGATTTCCATTCCATAAAATCTAGAAACCCTCGCTTTTTTCAGAATTCTTATGATTTTTTCAACTTTAGAGCATATATTAACTCATATATCCTTTTCGGTCGTTTCAATTGTAATTACAATTCATTTTTTAACCTTATTCTTATTAGTCGATGAAGTCGTAGGACTATATGATTCATCAGAAAAGGGCATGATAGTTACCTTTTTCTGTATAACAGGATTATTAGTCACTCGTTGGATTTATTCAGGACATTTCCCATTAAGTGATTTATATGAATCATTAATCTTTCTTTCATGGGGTTTCTCCCTTATTCATATGGTTTACTATTTTAAAAAGCGTAAAAATGATTTAAGCGCAATAACCGCACCAAGTGTTATTTTTACCCAAGGCTTTGCCACTTCGGGTCTTTTAACCAAAATGCATCAATCCGCAATATTAGCGCCTGCTCTCCAATCCCAGTGGTTAATGATGCACGTAAGTATGATGGTATTAGGCTATGCAGCTCTTTTATGTGGATCATTATTATCAGTAGCTCTTCTAGTCATTACATTTCGAAAAGCCATAAAAATTATTGGTAAAAACAATAATTTATTAAATCAGTCATTTTCGTTTGGCGAAATCCAATACATGAATGAAAGAAGCAATGTTTTATTAAACACTTATTTTCTTTCTTCTAAAAATTTTTACAGGTATCAATTGACTCAACAATTGGATCGTTGGAGTTATCGTATTATTAGTCTCGGGTTTATCTTTTTAACCATAGGAATTCTTTCGGGAGCCGTATGGGCTAATGAGGCGTGGGGATCATATTGGAATTGGGACCCAAAGGAAACTTGGGCATTTATTACTTGGACCGTATTCGCGATTTATTTACATACCCGAACAAATAAAAATTTGGAAGGTGTAAATTCCGCACTTGTGGCTTCTATGGGATTTCTTATAATTTGGATATGCTATTTTGGGGTCAATCTATTAGGAATAGGTTTACATAGTTATGGTTCATTTACATTAACATCTAATTGAATTGAATAAAAAGGCTAAGCCTAACAAATACTAAGATAGGACAGCGTATATATAAGAAAACTTATTGTAAGCTGTCAAGAACCTTTTGAATCACTCCACTACTTGATTCAAAAGGTTCTAACAAAAGCCAAAGATGTCTGATTAAAATTCAATTTAATTCTTTTACCTTTTTTTACTTAACTTAAACTTAAGAGAAGAAAAAAGACTTCTTTCTTTTTTTTTTCACTGTACAACGAACAATTTTAAAAATCATAGGATTACTTTTTGATTTTTTGTTTTATTCATCAAAACTATCTATAAAAATAATTATATAGAATAGTTTCGACCTTCTCACCTGATAATGAGAGGACAAAATCCGGATAAATACCAATACCTATTACTGGTAGAAAGATAGAGATCGAAACAAATAACTCTCGTGGTCCAGAATCAAAAAAATAAGAACTTTGAGCATTAAATAGCTTGTATCCATAGAACATTTGACGTGACATAGATAATGAATAAATAGGAGTTAATATCATTCCAATTGACATTACGAAAGTAATTAGTATTTTTGGCATTAAAAAATATTTTTGGCTGGTAATTATTCCAAAAAAGACTATCAACTCTGCAACAAAACCACTCATGCCCGGTAATGCAAGAGAAGCCATCGATAAGATACTGAACATCGTAAATATTTTTGGAATCGGAATAGCCATTCCACCCATTTCGTCGAGATAAAAAAGACGCATTCTATCATAACTCGTTCCTGCCAAGAAAAAAAGTGCAGCACCGATAAATCCATGAGATATTATTTGTAAAATAGCTCCGTTGAGTCCCGTATCAGTTATAGAGCCAATTCCTATAATTATGAAACCCATATGAGATACGGAGGAATAGGCTATTCTTTTTTTTAAATTCCGTTGACCAAGAGATGTTGAAGCTGCATAAATTATTTGCATTGTACCCACTATTATCAACCAGGGAGAAAATATGGAATGAGCGTGGGGTAATAATTCCATATTGATGCGAACTAATCCATACGCTCCCATTTTTAATAAAATTCCGGCTAGAAGCATACAAGTACTGTAATGTGCCTCCCCATGGGTGTCTGGTAACCACGTATGTAAGGGTATAATCGGCGATTTGACAGCAAAAGCAATAAGAAATCCAATATAGAATATGATTTCCAGTGCGACAGGATACGATTGATTAGCTAATGTTTCAAAATTTAATGTTGGTTCATTAGAACCGTATAAACCGATACCCAAAACTCCTATTAATAAAAAAATGGAACCCCCCGCAGTGTACAAAATAAATTTTGTAGCCGAGTACAGACGTTTCTTTCCCCCCCACATGGATAGAAGTAGATAAACGGGAATTAATTCGAACTCCCACATGATGAAAAAAAGTAAAAGGTCTCGAGAAGAAAATGATCCTATTTGACCACTGTACATTGCTAGCATCAAGAAATGGAATAATCGCGAATCTCGAGTAACTGGCCAAGCCGCCAAAGTAGCTAAAGTAGTGATAAATCCTGTCAGTAAAATGGGCCCTATAGAAAGTCCATCTATTCCCAATCTCCAGTAAAAATCAAAAAAATTTATCCATTTATAATCTTCCTCCAGCTGGATTAATGGATCGTCCAATCGGAAATGATAACAAAATGCATAGGTTGTTAGAAGGAGTTCAAATATGCATATACACATAGTATACCACTTAATTAGCTTATTTCCTCTATGAGGAAGAAAGAAAATTAAAGAACCTGCAGATATTGGTAAAACTACAATTATTGTTAACCAAGGAAAATAATTCGTGGTAAAGACAAGATGCACTTGGACCAGAAAAACCCGTGCTCAAAAAAGATTTTTTTTGAGCACGGGTTTTTTCAGTAAAAAAAAAATAAAATGGATTCAAAATGTATTCAAGTGGGGTTTTCGGGAACGTATCAATAAGCTAGACCCATACTTCGAGTTGTTTCATGCCATAAATAAACTCGAACGCTCAAGAAATCTGTTGGACAAGCGGATTCACATCTCTTACAACCAACACAGTCTTCTGTTCTTGGAGCGGAAGCAATTTGCTTAGCTTTACATCCATCCCAAGGTATCATTTCTAACACATCGGTGGGGCAGGCTCGGACACATTGAGTACACCCTATACATGTATCATAAATTTTTACTGAATGTGACATGGGATCTATAATTTTTTGAACATCATAAAATTTCAATCTAGTAAACTTGTAAATGAATCATTATAGTTAAACACCAGATGAATCAACGATTTACCAGAAATTTTCTAATCAATTTCCTTCGGGATCAACTCATAAGAAAGGACCAAGATACTTTGATTTCTTACGTTTTCGAAAACATGATGTAGATTCCAACATATTGGACATGCTAATTCAAATTGGTGAATCTTATAATTTAATATTATTAATATTACTTATTCAACAAAGTTGATTGATTGATACGCGTTGATTTTCTGTTACGATAAATTGAGGAAACAATAGCTGATCCAATAGCTGCTTCAGCGGCTGCAATAGCTATAACAAAAATTGATAAAATATTTCCTTTTAATTGCCGACTATCAAAAAAATCAGAAAATGTTACAAAATTTATATTAACCGCATTCAGTATAAGTTCAAGACACATAAGGGCCCGAACCATATTTCGACTCGTGATCAATCCATAAATACCGATAGAAAATAAATAGGCACTCAAAACAAGTATATGTTCGAGCATCATTGACCAACTCCTTATCAATTTCGATTCATTTTAATATGAACAATAATTCAACGGATTTGATTGACTAGAATAGAATATAACAAAAAGAATATATTGGAAATATCTCGAATAAACGAATTTCTATTTTATATTTTATACACGAACAAGAATTCAAGGAAAATAGATGCGATAAGACAGAAAAAAGTTTAATTTGGATTGCTTGCTATTCCTAGTTAGAAAGATTTATTACTGACGAGCCACAGCAATTGCACCTATCAAAGCAACTAAAAGAATTAGTGAAATGAATTCAAATGGAAGAAAAAAATCTGTTGCTAAATGAATTCCAATTTGTTGACTATTACTTATCAAATCTTGTTCTATAATTTGGTTTGATCTTGTAGTCCAAATAATCCCGTACCATGATGTATCTAATATAGTAGTAATTAGCGAAACAAGAATACTTGTACAAATCAACGAAGTAAGGCCATTCCCAATGGTCCACAGATTAAAATTTTTATAATATTCTGAACCATTCATGAACATCACAGCAAATAGGATTAAAACATTTATGGCTCCCACATAAATAAGAAGCTGGGCAGCAGCTACAAAATGAGAATTTGAGAGAATATAGAATAAGGATATACAAACAAGAACCAATCCCAATGAAAAGGCAGAAAAAATTGGATTGGTAAGTAATACCACTCCCAGGCCCCCTAATATAAGACCCGATCCCAGAAAAACTAAAAGAAAATCGTGTATTGGTCCAGGCAAATCCATTATATGTAAAATAAGAGATAAATAAATCGAAATGCTTTTCATGATCTTATTGACCCGACCAGGAATTTTTTTTTTATGATACGTTCCTAATTGAATAAAATCCTAATCTATTAGGTGTGAATTGATCTAAGTACAATTATTGTTTCGTTTTTAATTCTTTTTTTTTGTTCGGTTCGAAAGGGTATTTTGTTTTTTGAAACTATATATTTCGAAATAATTACGAATATATTAATAGATTTTCAAGAAAAATGAATTCGAAATTCTTATCAACCAGTTAATTTGTAATTGAATTTTTATTTATTGACCAAACAAAGAGTAAAGGCCTCATTCTTTTAAGTCAAACCAAATATTCTTTTAACTTAAACCAAAACGGAACCTTAAAAGAATTGGAAATTTCTCTTTAATAGAATAGGAGGTTTACTTACTCAGTTTTTCTTTGAGGCGAATTCAAAATTGTTCGAATTGTATAATCGTCAATTACTGACATTGGTAAACGGCCCAAAGCAATTTGATTATAATTCAATTCGTGACGGTCGTAAGTAGAAAGTTCATATTCTTCAGTCATTGATAAACAATTTGTTGGACAATACTCAACGCAGTTACCACAAAATATACAAATTCCGAAATCAATACTGTAATTAAGCAATCGTTTTTTTCTAATATCCGTTTCAAATTTCCAATCAACAACAGGCAGATCTATAGGGCATACACGAACACATACTTCACAAGCAATGCATTTATCAAATTCAAAATGGATTCGCCCACGGAAACGCTCTGATGCGATTAATTTTTCATAAGGGTATTGAATAGTTACAGGTAAACGATTTGCGTGGGATAAGGTAATCATGAAACCTTGACCAATGTACCTTGCTGCTCGGACTGTTTGGTGGCCATAATTCATGAACCCAGTTACCATAGGGAACATATCGTGAATATCTATGAATAATTTTATGTTTGTTTCTTTCTCTTGTTTGAACCAAGTCATGAATCTCGTATTCTTTTTTTCTTTACAGTGAAAGAAGTTGGAAAGAAGTTGTTAATAATAGATTACCGAGAGAAATGGGTAAAAGAAATTTCCATCCAAGATTTAATAATTGGTCCATTCTTAACCTAGGTAAAGTCCATCTTGTTGCGATAGAAATAAACAAAAACAAATAAGTTTTAGCTAATGTAATAAAGATACCAATTGTCGTTCCAAAGATTCCATTCATTTTATTTATTTCAAATAGCTCAGGGACGAATACGTACGGAATGGAAATATTCCAACCCCCCAAGTAAAGAACTGTTACAAATAAGGAAGAAAGTAATAGATTTAGATAGGAAGCAACATAAAATAAACCAAATTTGATACCCGAATATTCGGTTTGATACCCTGCTACTAATTCTTCCTCGGCTTCTGGTAAATCAAAAGGTAATCTCTCACATTCTGCTAGAGAAGAAATTAGAAAAACGATAAACCCTATTGGCTGACGCCACAAATTCCATCCCCAAACCCCATATTTTGATTGCGCCTCAACTATATCAACTGTACTTGAGCTGTTAGATAATTATAGTCGATGATAACATCACTGTTCCCATCGCTAGTCCAAAACCGTACATGAGGTTTTCAACTCATACGGCTCCTCGTGGGTCACAAATAAATTTAAGGACCGAATCAGTATTATTTCTCTTCGTATGGTTGTAGAATAGATAGAGAAAAAATGGATTGGAAGGTCCAAAATTATACCAATGGAATTCTGTCTGCTATATTATGAAGAATAAAAAAAGTGCTTCTGAATTGATCTCGCCCGTTACTAATTTCAATTTTTATTTGTTGAGTAATAACTTAAGCCTTCAATAAAATACTTCTTGTAGAAATATCAATAGATATTTCAACCCATTGTTTTCGATTACGAAAAAAATTAAATATTACATTAGCTCATAAATCATGACACAGATTATATCTCTCTATATATATGAAAGAAAGAATAAAAAAAAAAAAAATATTTATTTTTTATTCTTTCTTTTTCGTTCCTATTCTTCTTTCTGATCTGAGAAAATTACGAATGGGGGCTTAAACTAAAAAATAGTAAAGGATTATTTCGTTCCTGATAGTCATTACTTTAATCGGTGGATAGGAGCATACTCTGGACCGGAATCGTGGGTAGTACTGCCTACTCATTTCTACTAATTTAAAGCCCCAATTAGTATTCTTTTTATGTTATCCAGAAATATCCTTTTTATATAATTTACATAATCTCCATTACTAATCCTTTGTGTATTTTGGTGTTCCTAACCATCCACTCATTTTTTTGTTCAATCCCCCGTTTGGTTTGGCAATACATGTATGGGAATCTATACAAAGGATAGCCAAAACTCTATACGGTTGATCTTTTGAGCCCGCTTCAAGCTAGATTGACTAATCAACCCGCTCTTGGGGTAAAGACTTCTTCCACTTATGTTTTCTTCCACTTAACTCTTGTACATAGGAAATGAGATTAAATTTTTTTTTGTTTAATTTACTGCGAATTTATAAGCTGCTTTCTTTCACTCATATATAACTATCTAATTTAGTTTATCAACCTGAAGGATAATAAAATAACGAAGATATCTATTCAATCCATTCAGCTTATTTTATAGAACGAAAGGAATAGGGAAAAGAAAAGTTTATATTTCAACGAATCGCACGTAGAGATATTGATAAAACACATAGAGTTAATGGTATTTCATAACTAATCGATTGAGCAGCAGCTCGCAGACCACCTAAAAAGGAATATTTATTATTTGATCCGTATCCTGACATAAGAAGTCCAACAGGAGCAATACTTGAAATGGCAATCCATAAAAAAATACCGATATTGAGATCGGCTAAAATAAGGCGAGAGCTAAAAGGAATTACTGAAAAACTTAGTAAAATGGATATGACTGCTATAGACGGTCCAATACGGAATAAACGAGTATTTCCTCTAGATGGAAGAATATTCTCTTTGAAAAGCAGTTTTGTTCCATCTGCTAGAGCTTGAAGAATTCCCAAAGGGCCGGCGTATTCAGGCCCAATACGTTGTTGTATTCCTGCAGATATTTCTCTTTCTAACCATACAATTACTAGTACACCTATTGTGATTCCCAATACAAGAGTCAAAATAGGGACAAACATCCATATGATCCCATAGACCTCTTTTAAGGATTCCAATCTGTAAAAGGAATTGATATCTTCTACTTCTGTTGTATAAATTATCATTTCAACGATCAACTTCTCCCATAATGATATCTATGCTACCTAGTATCGTCATAATATCAGCCAATTTCATTCTTTTAACTAACTGAGGAAGAATTTGCAAATTGATAAAACCCGGCGGGCGAATTTTCCATCTCCAAGGAAAACCACTTTGATCTCCTATCAGAAAAATTCCTAATTCTCCCTTTGGGGCTTCCATTCTCGCATAAAGTTCTTGTCTCGGTAATTCAAATGTAGGAGAAGGTTTTTTACTAATGAATCGATATTCAAAATCATTCCATTCTGGATCCCTTTCTCGATCAAAACATCGGATTTCTAAATTCTCATAGGGACCCCCCGGAATTCCTTCCAGGGCCTGTTGAATTATTTTTATGGATTCCGTCATTTCACTGATTCGGACTAAATAACGAGCTAATGAATCTCCTTCTTTTTGCCACTGGATTTCCCAATCAAATTCGTCGTAACACTCATAATGATCAACTTTACGAAGATCCCATTTGATTCCAGAGGCTCGTAGCATTGGGCCGGATAGACCCCAATTTATTGCTTCTTCTCCACCAATAACCCCTACCCCTTCAACTCGTTCTAAAAAAATAGGATTTCGCGTAATAAGTTTTTGATATTCAACAATTCCTGTTAAAAAATAATCACAGAAATCCAAACATTTATCTATCCAGCCATAGGGTAGATCGGCCGCTACTCCTCCGATACGAAAATAATTATGCATCATTCTCATACCGGTGGCAGCTTCGAATAGATCATATACTAATTCTCTTTCTCTGAAAATATAGAAAAAGGGGGTCTGTGCACCAATATCGGCCATAAAAGGTCCAAGCCATAATAGATGAGAAGCTATACGACTCAACTCCAACATAATTACTCTGATATAGCTGGCTCTTTTAGGGACTTGAATATTGCCCAATTGTTCTGGTCCATTTACGGTTATTGCTTCCGTGAACATAGTGGCTAAATAATCCCAACGTGTTACATAAGGCAAATATTGTATAATTGTTCGGTTTTCCGCAATTTTTTCCATTCCTCTGTGTAAATAACCTAATATTGGTTCACAGTCAACAACATCTTCACCATCTAGAGTAACGATGAGACGAAGAACACCGTGCATTGATGGGTGGTGAGGTCCCATATTGACTATCATAAGGTCTTTTTCTGTAGCTGATAGATTCATAAGTTTTTCCTCGATTCATTCTTACATGAATTGTTGAAAACGAAAAGAAGTACATCAAAATGAAAAATATAATAAATCGACTAATTCAATCAAATTAACGATTTTTTGATTCCCGAATATCCAACTCACTAATTAATTCTTTATAACGTATGTTATTTTTCTTTGATAAATAAGACAGAAGCCGTTGACGTTTTCCTAGAATTTTACGTAGACCTCTCTGAGATAAATAGTCTTTTTTGTGCAATTCCAAATGTGAAGTAAGTCTTCGTATCTTATTGGTGAAACTGACTATTTGAAATTCAACGGACCCCTTGTTTTCTTCTTTTTTTTCTTGAAAAATAACTGAGATGAATGAATTTTTTACCATAAAACAAAAATTTCTCTCCCCCTTTTTTTGAATGTGAATTTTACTGATCAGTAATAATAATAATACCATTCATTTTAATATGCACAATGATTTTAAGTTCGTTATGAACTTTATAATTTTTTCAAATAAAATTAATCAATCCGGTTTTCAATCATAATATATGGAAAAATGTACCATTGACGAATTTTCAAACGCGGATACATATGTATCCTTACCATACTGAAACGACTGCCATTATTACTATTAAACCAATAGCGATTCATACAAGCTAAATCTTCTAATCGATAATTGGGCCAAAGAAAGAACTTTAATTTAATTAGTTTCTTTTTATCACTATCAAGATGTTTGTTTTTATTCAAAACTTGACCACAGTTTTTTACATTATTTAAAAATACTGGATTTCTATGCATACCATTTTTATCCCTTGAATTGAAAGAAATTCGAATTCGCAATTCTCTCCGGTGGTTAGGGGATAAAATATTTTCAGGAATAAACAAATCATAATGATTTTTGTCTTTATTTTCAGTCATTTTTTGATGTCTTGCAATGGATTCATCAAAATTATTTTTTTCAATATAGTTTTTTTTTTTGCGTCTTTTTTTTTTTTTGCGTCTTTGATTAATTTCATGTTTATTTTTATGAACCAATGAAATACTTATAGTTTGATATAGAATAAATTGTCCATCAATTTCTACATACCGGCGAATTGGTTCGATAATCAATACTCCTTTTTTGAGTAGGTATTGATAAGTTAAAAGTAACTTATCCGCCGAATCCATCAAAATATCCAGATTCGTTCCTCCTCTTCTAACAGAGTATAGAAAAGTTTCATTCATATTTATCAGGCCAAGAATGAAAGAATATGCTTTGATATTTTTGATTATTTTTTCATCGAAAGAATCAGCATCCCATCCGAATTGAAAATACAAATACTTTTGTAGGAATAAACGAGCTTCTCTCTTGCTCTCGTCTTCCTTTCTATGTTTTTTTGATTTACCAGAATCTTCTTCAACATCTTTTTCTTGATTGTCTGATTTACCTTTTTCTTGATCTGATTTACCTTTTTCTTGATTGGATGATTTACCTTTTTCTTGATTGGATGATTTACCTTTTTCTTGATTGTATGATTTACCTTTTTCTTGATTGGATGATTTACCATAATCTTCTTCAACATCTTTTTCTTGATTGTATGATTTACCTTTTTCTTGATTGGATGATTTACCATAATCTTCTTCAACATCTTTTTCTTGATTGTATGATTTACCTTTTTCTTCATTGTATGATTTACCATAATCTTCTTCAACATCTTTTTCTTGATTGTATGATTTACCTTTTTCTTCATTGTATGATTTACCATAATCTTCTTCAACATCTTTTTCTTGATTGTATGATTTACCTTTTTCTTGATTGGATGATTTACCTTTTTCTTGATTGGATGATTTACCATAATCTTCTTCAACATCTTTTTCTTGATTGTATGATTTACCTTTTTCTTGATTGGATGATTTACCTTTTTCTTGATTGGATGATTTACCATAATCTTCTTCAACATCTTTTTCTTGATTTGAGAGAACGGATCTAAATTTTCTTTTTTTTTTTGCATCTGATACAAGATCCTCTTTTTTTCCATTAAAATTAAAATTGAAAAGAAGTAGTTTTATTGGTATGATCCATGGTTCAACCTTATATGCATTATATAGTAGCACAAATTCTGGGAAGAACCAAAGTTCCAGATTCGATATTTGATAATTATTAAAATTATTAATCACAGTCTTAATATTTTTCTTACTCTTGGTACTGGTTTTCTTACTCTTGGTACTGGTCTTCTTACTCTTGGTACTGGTATCGACCCAGGACTCAATATCGGTCTTATTTCTAAGACAAAAATTAAGAATTCTCCAATTAAAAAATTTTCTATGCGAAAATTTCCCCGTTTTCCCCGTTTTCCCCGTTAGATAATTATGGATAGGAATATCCCCCAATATATCAAAAAATTTTCGTTTATCCATGTTGTAATTATAAGGAATCTCTTCCCTCTTATTTACTTGTAATGGTGATCCATAAGTATATGAGTCCCTCATATCTTGATATATAATAAATATATATGATAATAAATTATATCTATAGTGTTTTTTAAAATTATCTTTTTTATATTTTTGTTCTTGATTCCGTTTTTGTTCTTGATTCAGTTTATATTCTTGATTCAGTAATGAATTCGCTTGAAAATCATTTTTTTTTTCGTAATGTATTAATCTTTCTTTTTCATCTGAATCCCATTTTGTTAAATCTTTATTTTGAGCCATATAGTGTTGATTGACTCTATTTCGCCATTGTTCTGGTACTAATCTAAGCCATATACTCTGAACTAAATCGTATTGATAATCGTATTGATAATGACTCCTTAACCAGTTTTTCCATTCCTTTATTCCAGAGATTTTTTGTCTTAACCCATAATGATGTTTTAATTGGGAATGAGATATTCCTTGTTCTTCAAAATAATCTTTTATTTCATTTTTAAGAAAAAGAGATGTTCCGTGATATTGAAGGATAGGTTTGAATTTAATAACTTGGGTTTGTGATAATTTGTAAAATACATATGCTTGTGAGAGGGAGGATAAGTCACAAAAAGCTTTTGCATTTTGATTTCTAATATTCGAAAGTGAGTTTTTTATATTTTTTATAGTTGAAATAAAATGAATTGTATTTTTATTTGGTTTATTAATTCTTTCTTGATTTGCTTCATTATTGTAAATGAATTTATCAATCATTTTTTTTGTTGATTCAAGAAAAAGTTGTGGATTGGGTCTTGGAATATTAATGATATATTTAATGATATATAGAAAAATATCTATGTATATCTTTTGAATAAAAAGTTTTATAAATAAATAGAATTTACGGATTAATCGAATATTTCTTCTTTTTAATATTTTCCAAAATTTTTTTGATGATTCTAATTTCTTGTCTTTTATAATTTTTTCTATTTGATTTTTGATTGTGTTTGTTCTCTCAGTCAGATCTTTTATCTTTTTTTCTGTTAATGAATAATTTGTCCGCTCCATAGATTGAATTTGAAGGGATGATTCGTCAATCATCTTATTACTGATTATCGAATCTTTTTTAGTTTCGCCCAAATCTTTTTTAGTTTCGCCCAATTCTTCTCTCAACTCCAAAACTGGATTTCTTTTTGAAAGTTTTTTTATTATTCCCTTTACAAATGGAATTTTTGTTTCTCCTGAGACTTTTCGAAACAATTTTTTTCCTTTTTTAAAAATTTTCCATTTTTCACTTTTTTTTTCTAGTTCGTTAAAAATAGGCTGAAAAAACGAAGGCCGTCTTCGAGGAGGACCGCAAGGTAAGTCACTTTCCAGTCCACAAGCTGTTAAAAAGCAAAAATCATTCTTTTTAACTTTCTTTTTTTTCATTGGATCTTTATGCTTTTTTTTCATTGGATCTTTATGCTTTTTTTTCATTGGATCTTTATGAGAGGGTTTCAGTTTAGATCCGCGCCAAGGTTTCAGGCGAAAAGGATATAGGATCTTGATCTGGATACCTTCTGATAACCAATTTTTTGGAAAGTCTTTTGTGGAGAATTGAAGACCATTATAAGTGCATTTAACATGTATTTCTCGCTTCCAACCCTTGAAATCCGTGGACCACTCAGGAATTTGAAATAATAATATACGGACAATGTTTTTAGCTATTATCAATGAAGGTAATAGAATATATTTTCTAAAAATCGATTGGGCTATTAACATGATGCCCCTTGGTCCTTGACCAAAAAAGACGATATCCCAAAATTCTGCTGCGTCCAGCAGGAAGTCATCTGCCTCTGACTCTTGTCTTCTTTTTTCTTTCTCTTTTTTGTCTCCTTTTTGTATCTCTTCTATGCTTTCTCTTCTTTTTTCTTCCTCTTTGTCTCTTTCTTGTATCTTTTCTATGCTTTCTCTTATCTCTTCGTCTTCTTCTCTTATGTCCTCCTCATTTTCTGTATAATCAGAAATTTGTGATTCTTTGTTTTTCCATATCCAATTTCGAGATATTAGTTTTATCAGCCAAGAAATATCAGAATACAAAGATCTGAACACTCTGAAGAAGAGGCTGTCTACTCTGTCAAAAAAAAGTGGGGAATGCACATTTGATTGAAACAGTTCCCCATTAATTATTTTACGTCTTTGGGCACGCACGGCACCTTTTATTATGTCTCGACGAAAATTCGGTTCTGGCGAATATTCCATCAAAGATAGGTCGTTTTCTATATCGTTTGGTAGAAAAAAATCATCCTTTAACTCCTCCTTAGAAAAAACTATTGCGTACCGGAAGATTCTTGAACGAATTGCATAATCTGTTATCATGTGTTCCTCGCCTCCTCTATGGTGTTGTTCGAAAATGTCGAGTAGTTTGTATGACCATCGAGGAACTTCTTTACTTATTTCTTTTATTCCATTACTTATTTCTTTTATTCCATTAGATTTTTTTATAATTGTTTGATTGTCGGGATTAGTTATAACTATATTGCATAAAAATTTCAAAATTTTGACTCGATCCTCGGAATCGATATTTCCCTGTTCATCTTCTGTTTCTGTCAATAAAGAAAGTTCTTTTTCTGTTGATAATGATTTGAGTGTATCTATTGTCTGTTCATCTTCTGTTTCTGTCAATAAAGAAAGTTCTTTTTCTGTTGATAATGATTTGAGTGTATCTATTGTCTGTTCATCTTCTGTTTCTGTCAATAAAGAAAGTTCTTTTTCTGTTGATAATGATTTGAGTGTATCTATTGTCTGTTCATCTTCTGTTTCTGTCAATAAAGAAAGTTCTTTTTCTGTTGATAATGATTTGAGTGTATCTATTGTCTGTTCATCTTCTGTTTCTGTCAATAAAGAAAGTTCTTTTTCTGTTGATAATGATTTGAGTGTATCTATTGTCTGTTCATCTTCTGTTTCTGTCAATAAAGAAAGTTCTTTTTCTGTTGATAATGATTTGAGTGTATCTATTGTCTGTTCAAATTCGTAATAATCAGTAGCAAGAAGTATAACATGAATCTTATTTATCCAAAACGGATCCGTGTTTGTTTTTTCACTTAAAGGTGAAAACAATTTTTTGATTCTTCCGCGGTAGGGTCCCTGCAAGAAAGGATCATATATTTTAGGCAAGTATTTTATTTTAGTTTCATTATTAGTTTCATTATTAGTTTCATTATTAGTTTCATTATTTCTTTTAGTTTCATTATTTCTTTTAGTTTCATTATTTCTTTTAGTTTCATTATTAGTTTCATTATTAGTTTCATTATTAGTTTCATTATTTCTTTTAATTTCATTATTTCTTTTAGTTTCATTATTAGTTTCATTATTAGTTTCATTATTAGTTTCATTATTAGTTTCATTATTAGTTTCAGTAGTAGTTTCTTCATTATTAGTTTCATTATTAGTTTCATTATTAGTTTCATTATTAGTTTCTTCATTAGTTTCATAATTAGAAAATCGAGTCCTTTTTTCAAGTATGCCCAGATCAAAAGATTCCTTATATAAATATTCCTTATCTAAATATTCGACTCTCTTTATAAACTCCTTACTTAAATTTATTCTTTTTAGTTCATTGATAAAACTCCAATCAGTATACGATTCGTCAGAAAACAATTCTTCTGGTGTGAAAAAATCTATTTGTTTTTGTACCATTTCTCCAAAAGCTGCTAAACTAGGTGGATATGTAAAAGAGATTTTTTCTTTTCCATCACTTCGACATGTATAAAAAAAATATTGTGACATTTCATTTTTTAGAGCATTGTCAAACCGATTATTTTTTATATATCGCCAAGGTCGATTCCGTTGTTTATAATCAAAAATAAGCGTCACAAGAGGTTTTTCAAACCATAATAATTTTTTATATTCTTTTTTTTCTGATATTATTTCTAACTTCGAATTTTCCTGATTCCCATCCAGATAAGAAGTTTCATAAACTGGGCTATTTTTATAGTCGGTCTCTTTCGAAAAAGGGTAATAAGAAAGATTTTCTTTGGTGGATACCTGTTCCTCCCCCCCTTTGGAAATAGTTTCTATTTCTATGTTTGTTTCTTCCTCCCTTTCCTCCAATTCCTTCAATTCCTCCAATTCCTGCCCTTTTCTTCGGCTTTGATGAATTCCTGTCAGTTTCTTAGTCAGCATGTGTGACGGTTTTCTACCTATAGAGTAAAGACAGGTAATAAAAAAGAGAAGAGTAAAGATTCGAGGAATAGACTTTGTAAGTTCGAATATAAGATGCCTATTAGATCGAATAACTATATAATACCTAAGAAAAGTCCTTTTTTGTATCCAGGCTAATACCACTCCAACCCATTTCATTAATAAAATTTTTTGTATCCAGACTAATACCAATCCAACCCATTTCATTAATAAAATATGACCAATTAAAAAACCAACAAAACTACTTATTACAAATAACATATTGGTGTTGTATCGAAACATATAAATGTTGACTAATCTGGCTAACATTGGACTTGGTAAAATGAAATGGTTGACTAATTGAAAAATTAAATTATGCAGGAATACACATTGAATC
>NW_028322755.1:30000-47500 GCF_047325235.1 Durio zibethinus
TAAAAATTTGATTGATCATTTGATATAATTGCTATGCTTAGTGTGCGACTCGTTGGGTTTTTAGGCTTAGGATTCAAAAAAAAAAATGGGCGAACCACAGTATAAGTTAATAACTATAGCACTAATAACCAACTCATCGCTTCGGATTATCTGGATCCAAAGAATCAGTCAAGATATGATATATTGGTCATATCATTATAGCAACTGAAATCTTTTTTTTTGCATTAAGTTAAGTAAAAAAAAACCAATCTGATTATGAATATATCTAAATTGTGAAGCAAAATAAAAAAGTATGTGGATAAATAGAAGGATGAGAGAAAGAGAGAAAAAGAAATAGAAATGAAATGATATATGATTCCAATATGTAAGGTCTACGAAGCATCTCATAAAGAGCAATGTAATAGAGCATCAATAGAGATTCATCAATAATTAGATGAATATCTGTTCATCGAAGAAAAAATCAAGAGCCTTAAGTCAATAAAGACTGAGAAGGTTGACTAAAGAACAAATTAACAAATTTTTTTATTAAATATTATTTATTAAATATTAAATTTTTATTTTTATTAAATATTAAATTTTTATTAAATATTAAATTAAGGCTCCATTGGAGAATTCAGACCTAAGCATTAATCGAGAAGCGATGGGGACGACGGAACCCGTGAATGCAGAGGATTCTATTGAAAACGAATCCTAATGATTTATCGGGTAGGATGGCGGAACAAACCAGAGACCACTTCATTTCTTTTTATTCTGTTCTGATTCTGAGAGGTCATGAGTTAACCCGACAACTGAAATAGATATTGAAAGAGTAAATATTCGCCCGCGAAAATTTTATTTTCATTTTAAAAATTTTATTTTCATTTTTTTTTTTTATTTTCATTTTAAAAATTTTATTTTCATTTTATTTGATTGTTAAATTTTTGTCGATCCGAGATGAATATGATAAAAAAAGACAAAACAAAATAAAGATTCGTTATAACATTATAACAAAAACAAGATAAGACATTATCTATAAATAGAATCCATGTTTAATTACTTATATATATATCCAATATATATCCAAACAAGATATACAAATTTATAATAGATCAGATAAAATCTCAAATAGATCAGATAAAATCTCAAAGCAAAGAATCCCAGGATTCAATCTATTATTCAGTAACTACCTATATATCTTAAGAATAAAATAAAATATTTTTTAGTCATTTTTTTCGCGAGGAGCTGGATGAGAAGAAACTCTCATGTCCAGTTCTGTAGTAGAGATGGAATTAATAAACAACCATCAACTATAACCCAAAAAGAACCAGATTTCGTAACCAACATAGAGGAAGAATGAAAGGAATATCTTATCGAGGTAATCGCATTTGTTTCGGTAGATATGCTCTTCAAGCACTTGAACCCGCTTGGATTACATCTAGACAAATAGAAGCGGGGCGCCGCGCAATGACACGAAATGTACGCCGTGGTGGAAAAATATGGGTACGTATATTTCCAGACAAACCAGTTACGGTAAGATCTACAGAAACACGTATGGG
Source organism: Durio zibethinus (assembly GCF_047325235.1). Taxonomy (NCBI): domain Eukaryota; kingdom Viridiplantae; phylum Streptophyta; class Magnoliopsida; order Malvales; family Malvaceae; genus Durio; species Durio zibethinus. The sequence continues at coordinate 31,536 of NW_028322755.1, forward strand.
TTCGGGGAAAGGATCTCCCGAGTATTGGGTAGCTGTCGTTAAACCGGGCAGAATACTTTATGAAATGAGCGGAGTAGCCGAAAATATAGCAAGAAAGGCTATTTCAATAGCGGCGTCCAAAATGCCTATAAAAACTCAATTCATTATTTCAGGATAGGAATATAGAACCAAAGGAAAGAAGTCTTGGGAATAAAAAAAACAATTGCGGGTTTCCTTTTTTTTTTTTTTTTGACAAACAATATTTCTTTTTTTCTTCGTCCTTTGTTCCATTGAAAGAAGAGATTAAAAAAAATGATTCAACCTCAGACCCATTTGAATGTAGCAGATAACAGCGGGGCCCGAGAATTAATGTGTATTCGAGTCATAGGAGCTAGTAATCGCCGATATGCTCATATTGGTGACGTTATTGTTGCTGTGATCAAGAAAGCAGTACCAAAGGCACCTCTAGAAAGATCAGAAGTGATCAGAGCTGTAATTGTACGTACTTGTAAAGAACTCAAACGCGACAACGGTATGATAATACGATATGATGACAATGCTGCAGTTGTCATTGATCAAAAAGGAAATCCAAAAGGAACTCGAATTTTTGGTGCGATCGCCGGGGAATTGAGACAGTTAAATTTCACTAAAATAGTTTCATTAGCTCCTGAGGTATTATAAGACGAGACCTCAATTCAATATAGTTATAGTATTTAAATTAGAGTATTTAAATGACATAGATTAATTAGTAGATTGTGTCTCACGTATATACCTTTACTAAGTAAAAAAAAAAAAAGAACATGTTGGTTATATCAAAATTCGGGAGCAACAATAATTTTAGTTTACCATGGGTAAGGACACTATTGCTGACATAATAACTTCTATACGAAATGCTGACATGAATAGAAAAGGAACGATTCGAATAGGATCTACTAACATCACTGAAAACATTGTTAAAATACTTTTACGAGAAGGTTTTATCGATAACATAAGGAAACATCGGGAAAGAAACAAATATTTTTTGGTTTTAACCCTACGGCATAGAAGGAATAGGAAAGGACCATATAGAACTATTTTAAATTTACGACGGATCAGTCGACCCGGTCTACGAATCTATTCTAACTATCAACAAATTCCTAGAATTTTAGGCGGGATGGGGATTGTAATTCTTTCTACTTCTCGGGGTATAATGACAGACCGGGAGGCTCGACTAGAAGGAATCGGCGGAGAAATTTTGTGTTATATATGGTAATCTGTCTAACATCCGAATTGTATCCGAATCCGAAACTTTCCATTTGTGAAAAAAAAAAGCACGGGTTGTCTAATAGAACTCCTCCTGCCCTACAGTAGTTGATACGTCAAGGAAGTTTTACCTGGAATAAAAGAACAAAAATGGATTCATGGAGGTTTAATTAGTGAATCACGTCCACTCCAGATTCCTTTAGATAATGAAGATCTGATTCTAGGTTATGTTTCAGGAAGGGTCCGATCGAGTTTTATACGTATACCACCGTGGGATAGAGTCAACAAAAGTGAAGTAAGTGCTTATGATTCAACCAGGGGGCGTATAATTTATAGACTCCGCAACAAGGATTCGAACGATTAGGTAGTTTTTTCAACTTCAAGATTCCTTTCAGGGGGATCCAATTCAAGGTTCAAAAATTTCAAGAAACTTATTTTCTTCCAATAAGTAGATTCGGAAAAATTTAAGGAATAACAACTATGAAAATAAGGGCTTCCGTTCGTAAAATTTGTGAAAAATGTCGACTAATCCGTAGGAGGGGACGAATTGTCGTAATTTGTTCCAACCCGAGACATAAACAGAGACAAGGATAATCTTTCTATTCTAAAAAGAACTCCTTAAAGTTAAAGAAAAGAAACTAATCTTAAAGAAAGCGATGAACAAATAAAAATAGAAGATCTGTTTTGACATGAAATGGATATATCCATATATCTCTGACTTATCCTTATGAAATGATAAAATATGGCAAAACCTATACCAAAAGTTGGTTCACGTAGGAATGGGCGCAGTAGTGCACGGAAAAGTGCACGTAGAATACCAAAAGGAGTTATTCATGTTCAAGCAAGTTTCAACAATACCATTGTTACTATTACAGATGTACGGGGTCAGGTAATTTCTTCTTCCTCCGCCGGTACTTGTGGATTCAAGGGTCCAAGAAGAGGGACTCCTTTTGCTGCTCAAACCGCAGCGAGAAATGCTATTCGAGCAGTAGTAGACCAAGGTATGCGACGAGTGGAAGTTCTGATAAAAGGTCCTGGTCTCGGAAGAGATGGAGCATTACGAGCTATTCGTAGAAGTGGTATACTATTAAGTTTCGTACGGGATGTAACCCCTATGCCACATAATGGCTGTAGACCTCCTAAAAAAAAACGTGTGTAGAAATAAACACTAAAGAGATTTCAAGAGAAATAAATGATTCAATGATCTGATCAAATAAAATAATATTACTATGGTTCGAGAGAAAGTAAAAGTCTCTACTCGGACACTGCAGTGGAAGTGTGTTGAATCAAGAACAGATAGTAAGCGTCTTTATTATGGACGCTTTATTCTGTCTCCACTTATGAAAGGCCAAGCCGACACAATAGGCATTGCGATGCGAAGAGCTTTGCTTGGAGAAATAGAAGGAACATGTATTACACGTGCAAAATCTGAGAAAATACCACACGAATATTCTACCATAGTAGGTATTCAAGAATCAGTACATGAAATTTTAATGAATTTAAAAGCAATTGTATTGAGAAGTAATTTGTATGGAACTCGTAACGCCTTTATTTGTGCCAAGGGTCCCGGATATGTAACTGCTCAAGACATCATCTTACCGCCTTCTGTGGAAATCGTTGATAATACACAGCATATAGCTAGCCTAACCGAACCAATTGATTTGTGTATTGGATTACAAATCGAGAGAAATAGAGGATACGGTATAAAAACGCCAAAGAACTTTCACGACGGAAGTTATCCTATAGATGCTGTATTCATGCCTGTTCGAAATGCGAATCATAGTATTCATTGTTATGGGAATGATAATGAAAAACAGGAGATACTTTTTCTAGAAATATGGACAAATGGAAGTTTAACTCCTAAAGAAGCACTTCATGAAGCCTCTCGGAATTTGATTGATTTATTTATTCCCTTTCTAGATGCGGAAGAAGAAAACTTACATTTAGAAAACAATCAACACAACGTTACTTTACCTTTTTTTCCTTTTCATGATAGATTAGCTAAACTAAGAAAAAAGAAAAAAGAAATAGCATTGAAATATATTTTTATTGACCAATCAGAATTGCCTCCCAGGATCTATAATTGTCTCAAAAAGTCCAATATACATACATTATTGGACCTTTTGAATAACAGTCAAGAAGACCTTATGAAAATTGAACACTTTCGCATAGAAGATGTAAAACAAATATTGGGCATTCTAGAAAAGAAGTAGAAAAGCATTGCGAAATTGATTTACCAAAATTTTAAATCCATTGGATTTAGGATTTATTTCATTTTTTTTTTTTTTACTTTAGAAAATTAGAAAAAAAAAAAAAAAACGAAAATGGATTTTGAACCTTCAGCACAATCCATATATTGGGACCAGAATTGAATAAATGTATCTAGGGAGAATTCACTTTGACTTTGAAGTGACTACTCCCTAGATACGCACATCATGATATTTTATTTTAAAATTGATTCAATTTAAAAAAGACCTAAAGTTAGGGATTTATCAATCGGTAATGTTGCTCCAATACCCAACCAAAGGGCCACCGCAGTACCAATCAAAAAAACGGTTGTCGCTACTGGACGACGAAATGGATTTTGGAATTTATTAACATTTTCCAAAAAAGGTACTGTTAATAATCCCGCAGGTACTGAAACCATTAAAAGAACACCCAATAACTTGTTAGGTACTGTACGAAGTATTTGAAATACAGGAAAGAAATACCATTCAGGTAATATTTCCAAAGGAGTTGCAAATGGATCCGCGGGTTCACCAATCATTGAAGGTTCTAGAACCGCTAAGCCTACGTTACAAGCAATAGTACCGAGAATTACTACTGGAAAAATATATATAAAAGATCATTGGGCCATGCGGGTTCCCCATAATAATTATGACCCATACCTTTAGCTAATTTAGCTCTTAATACAGGATCGTTCAAGTCAGGTTTTTTTGTTATTAGGATAGGTGAATTTTTCTAGATCCATCCCCCGAAGGAACCGGACATGATAATTTTTCATCATCCGGCTCAAGCAAAAATCAATCGAATCAAATGGATACAAACGGATACATATAAAATGAATCTATATGTTATCCACACATATATGAATGATTTCATATGTAAGAAAAAAGTTACCTGATTCCATTTTACGAAGTTGCAACTATACATTCCAAGGAATGCCATTTTTACAGGTAAATGCTCAATACCCAAGTAGGCGTACAAAGTTGATCGTGATCAAGTGCTTTCTGGGTCGTCTTAGGCCTTGCGATTCACCTTTATCCCAAAAATATATCGAGATTTTTTACATACAAAGGATTTACTTGTTACTAATATAGTCTAGCCTTTGCTCTTCTTTAGATCCCTTGTTTCACTCCGATAGTATAATAATAATAAATCGGGTCGATGCAGAAGAAATGAATGTATTTTCATACTATTAAGATAAGAAAGTAAAAAAAAAATAAAAATAAATAAATAAAATCTAATTTGCATTATGCCAAATCACTTATTCTACTGGATCTTACGGAGCCCTGTTCATACACGACATCGTCAGGTCTGATCATAGAAAAGATTCTCTTCAAGCGAACCAGCCTATCCTTTGTATGGGGCTTACACGGTGGTTGGAACAAAGACACATTTGGTTGTGAATTCCAATGTAGCAGATAAAGGCATATTTCTGCATGGCCCAATCAATAGTTCAAGTCACACACTCCCATAATCCATTTTCTCTTCGGGGAATTCCCTTCAACTATTCATGTCATATCAAATAAATAATAGAATATTGTGGAGTTGAAAGGAAATATCCAAATACATGTCTTATTTTTTTTTTTTTTTCAACAATCCATATTTGTAGCAATGAAATACTATTGTTCCTCCCCCAAGTAATAAGATAAATGATTGGCAAGTAATAAGATAAATGATTGGTTACAATATAGCTATGGTCTATATTCTCTATAAAGGACCAGAAATGCCTTGCTTACGTATCATTAGGAAATGCATTAACATAAATACAGCAGTAAGAAGGGGTAATACAAAAGTGTGTAAACTATAAAAACGGGTCAAAGTGGATTGTCCCACACTAGCACTTCCACGCAATAACTCTACCAAAGGCGATCCTATTACCGGAATAGCTTCCGGAACGCCTGTTACGATTTTGACTGCCCAATAACCAATTTGGTCCCAAGGTAAGGAATAACCTGTTACACCAAAAGATGCAGTCAACACAGCCAGAACCACGCCTGTAACCCAAGTCAATTCGCGAGGTTTTTTAAAACCACCAGTGAGATAGACACGAAATACGTGCAGGATCATCATTAAGACCATCATACTTGCCGACCATCGATGAACTGATCGGATTAACCAACCAAAGTTAGCTTCAGTCATTATGTATTGAACAGAAGTAAAAGCCTCAGTAACGGTTGGACGATAGTAAAAAGTCATAGCAAATCCTGTAGCTACTTGTACCAAAAAACAAGTAAGCGTAATTCCTCCTAGACAATAAAATATGTTAACATGAGGAGGAACATATTTACTAGTTATATCATCTGCAATCGCCTGAATCTCGAGGCGTTCTTCGAACCAATCATAGACTTTATTGAGATAGGTAAACCAAGAGGACTCCCCCCCTGAGAACCGTATATGAGAATTTCATCTCGTACAGCTCAAACAAAAACACCCAAATAATAGCTGAAACGGATATGGAATAGAAAGTTTGAAACTTCTTAATCTTTTCATTCAATTTTATCTGAAGACACAAAAGAGTAAAAATCCGAAAGCTCTTTTTTGTAGTTGTAATTATAATGCCAAAAAATCAAGTCGGCGCATTCGTCTTTATGTTGATCAGGCCTCTTGAATCTTCTATTTACCTACTTATTTCTTTTCTTTTTCTTTGCTTTGATTTGTTATTTATATGGAATGTGGCTTTATTCTTGTTTTCTTTATTTTTAATAGGAATTCTCTTGTTAAGACCCTATGAATCAATTGAAACTTCAGATTCATACCAGAACCGCGATGATTCAATAAAACCTTCAAACTAAGTCCAAAGATTCTTTGAGTAAGAATTATTGGATCATCACTTATTCAATGAATAGAATAGATATAATAAATAAAAATACAAAGAAAAGAAAGGTTTGTCCTTTGATCAAAATAAGCATAAACTAAATGAGAGTTTGAAAGAAGAAAAAATTTCTCGATTTATAAATAAAAAACCTCTTTCTTTGAAAATTTTTTTTTTTTTTGAGTCCGGCCGCGAGGTTTGAATATTAAGTATGAATCATAGTTCGAATACTTCGTGATCCATTTCATATATTCCGTGCTCCAGATACTAGAATGGCTATCCGACGGGATAAAACTATCTCGATCAAGAGGACAGACCCATTTTCTGTACTATCAATAGGATCAATTATAACAAGTCACACACTCATATTCCGGAAATACAGAAACAAAAAAAATTTCGCGGTCGAACTACCAAAATAGAATGGGCTAAAAAAAATCCGAGAACTAAAAGTTTCACTTTTTGTATTGAAAAGCGAGGCTTCGTGGTTCTTGTGAATCTAATTCAGCGAAATTCCATCCAGTAAAACGGAAGAATTATAAATCTCCAAAATAATAGATAAGAATATCGAAAATAAAGCCATTGCGACACCCATCAAAGGAGTCGTTCCCCATCCAGGAGCTACTTTACCATATTCCGAATTCAATGGTTTCAAAAAATCCCCTACAACAGTTCGTCTTGGACCAGATCTAGAACTACCCTCAACGGTTTGTGTAGCCATAAATCTTATTTTGTATTCAGTGAGATCTGTTGACTTTGTATATCATTCCGCTGTAAATAAACGATCTTATCATAGATCCATTGTGATCTTGAAATTATATTTATATTTATATTATTTATATTTATATTTATATATATTATTTATATAATTATATAATAATGGAAACAGCAACTTTAGTCGCCATCTCTATATCTGGTTTACTTGTAAGTTTTACTGGGTACGCCTTATATACTGCCTTTGGGCAACCCTCTCAACAATTAAGGGATCCATTCGAGGAACACGGGGACTAATTGAAGTAATGAGCCTCCCAATATAATATTGGGAGGCTCATTACTTCAATTGAGATAATGAAAAATCATTTCATTTTTTTAGTTGGAACTTTAGGCGGTTCTCGAAAAAAGATAGCGAAAAAAATTATCCCTAGAGTAGATACTAAGAGGAATGTATAAACCAATGCTTCCATAAATTCGATCGTGGTTTACAATTATAGCTTCCGTACCTATTTATTTAGAATCATCTCCCGAATAAAATAACGAAAGAACAAGAATCAAAGAAAAGGCAGCGATTTTAATCAAGATTTTTACAGCAGCCTATGTCAAATCACAAACAGAAAATAGAAGCGAAAAATAACAAAGCAATCTTGCATCAGACTACTTGTCTTCTTGTAGTTGGATCTCCAAGTTTTTGGAATGCTCCAAATTCCACTTGAGCATCCAAATCTGGATCAATACCGGCAAAAACATCTCTGAACAGGGTTCTAGCACCATGCCAAATGTGTCCGAAGAAGAAAAGCAAAGCAAACGAAGCATGCCCAAAAGTAAACCAACCCCTTGGACTGCTACGAAAAACACCATCGGATTTCAAAGTAGCACGATCTAATTCAAAAATTTCACCCAATTGAGCACGTCTAGCATATTTTTTCACAGTAGCAGGATCACTATAACTCACTCCATTGAGTTCGCCACCATAGAACTCAACAGTTACACCTACTTGTTCGACACTATACTTCGATTCTGCCCTTCTAAAAGGAACATCCGCTCTAACAATTCCGTCTCCGTCTACCAAAACAACCGGAAATGTTTCAAAAAAAGTAGGCATACGACGTACAAAAAGTTCACGCCCTTCTTTATCTCTAAAGATAGGGTGTCCTAACCACCCAACGGCTATTCCATCCCCGTTGTCCATTGAACCCGCTCTGAATAATCCTCCTTTTGCCGGATTATTGCCAATGTAATCATAAAAAGCTAATTTTTCAGGAATTTTAGACCAAGCTTCTGATAAACTTTGATTTTCGGCTAACCCAGCACTAACCCTTCGATATATTTCTTGCTGGAAGTATCCTTGATCCCATTGATAACGAGTAGGACCAAATAATTCGATGGGGGTAGTTGCTGAACCATACCACATAGTTCCAGTAACAACAAAAGCTGCAAAAAAGACAGCAGCTATACTACTGGAAAGGACGGTTTCAATATTTCCCATACGTAATCCTTTGTATAAACGTTGGGGCGGACGGACACTAAGATGGAATAAGCCCGCTAATATGCCCAATGTCCCTGCTGCAATATGATGAGAGGCTATTCCTCCCGGAACAAAAGGATCAAAACCTTCCACGCCCCACGCTGGATTTACAGGTTGTACCTTTCCGGTTAGTCCATAAGGGTCGGACACCCATATTCCAGGACCATACAATCCTGTTACATGAAATGCGCCAAAGCCAAAGCAAGCCACTCCTGAGAGAAATAAATGAATTCCAAAAATCTTGGGCAAATCCAAAGAGGGTTTTCCTGTGCGCTCATCACAAAAAATTTCTAGATCCCAATATACCCAATGCCAGATAGCTGCCAAGAAGCACAAGCCAGAAAACACAATATGTGCTCCGGCCACACCTTCGTAACTCCAAATACCCGGATTTGTTATAGTCCGCCCCGTAATACTCCAACCGCCCCATGAATTGGTTATTCCTAAACGAGTCATGAAGGGTATAACGAACATACCTTGTCTCCACATTGGATCAAGAACGGGATCGGAGGGATCAAAAACAGCTAATTCATATAGAGCCATTGAACCGGCCCAACCAGCAACCAGAGCTGTATGCATTATATGAACAGAAAGCAAGCGACCGGGATCATTCAATACGACAGTATGAACACGATACCAAGGCAAACCCATGGAAATACCCCTTTATCAAATCAACGAAAAATAGACACTATGTAACTTTATTGCATTGGAATACCTCCCCTTTTCGGTGGATTCTTTCGGAGAAAGGATTAATGTTTGTTCTATTCCATTAGTAATAAGGGAAGAATTCGGCTCAGAAGAAAAAAGAGAAGCAGATCTATTCTATACTCGATAAGTATCAATACGCAATGGGGGTTGATCCTATTTTTTATGAATGAATGCATCCCTATTTGTTCATCATTCAAAGGACCTATTCGTAAGAATTCTCTTTCATTCATTCCGCCTTTCTTTATTTTATGGCCTTAGTCTATCTATGTATAAAATATGATAAAGGCCCATATTATTAAGACCATTATTACATATTATTAAGATAAGACCATTATTACGTATTACATTACGTATTACGCTTCCACAATCAAAGTGAAATATAATATTACATATTATAATATTACATATTATTAAGATAAGACCATTATTACGTATTACATTACGTATTACGCTTCCACAATCAAAGTGAAATATAATATTACATATTATAATATTACATATTATTAAGATAAGACCATTATTACGTATTACATTACGTATTACGCTTCCACAATCAAAGTGAAATATAATATTACATATTATTAAGATAAGACCATTATTACGTATTACATTACGTATTACGCTTCCACAATCAAAGCGAAATATAATTTTACATTCTTTTTACTTTATGCCTGTTGGTATTCCAAAAGTTCCTTTTCAAGTTCCGGGAGATAACGATGCAAGCTGGGTTGACATATAGTGCGACTTGTCAAATATATTGGGTCATATGGGATTCCCCCGTTCTCTCGCCCGATCGAGATATCCCCTGTTTCGCCCCAAAAAGATTGATTGAATTATCAAAAATTTGTAGCGGGAAGTGTAATGAAGTGCAATTAGAGATCCATTTCATGGGGGTGTATCCAGATTAATATTTTCAATTAGAATGATTTATGGTTGGCTTGGTTGGACTGATAAAATGAAGTATCCAGGCTCCGTTTAGAAAAAACCCAATTGGTAATATATTTATGATTACCACCTATATCATAATCATAATTTTTCTTTTTTTTTTTAATTATAAATAAGAGCGATTTCAAACTGTTAATCAATCGAATAATATGGGAAATACGTTGAATATTTGGCGAAAAACATGAAAGAAAAAGGAATTAAATTAAAATAAAAAAAGGAAATGAAATCATAGCAAAAAGACGTGGTATTGGGTCATTTGTCCTATATGTGCAAATAAAAATCGGGCAGATCTTTACTCGGAGTAGAGCATAAACCTAAAAAAATTGAATAAAAAATTGACGAACCCCATTCAGGAACAAGAAAATGACATCGTGATTTGGATTGAATCGCAATGAAAAAAAAATGGATCAATGAAAAGTTTGTGCAATAAGTTTAGCGAATTTTTTCTATATTATAGGAAAACGGGCCAAAACTCATCTTTCTTTAATTTAATTTTAAATTTCATTTTATTTAAAAAATGTAAGAAAAAGCCCCTTCATTAGAAATTAGAAGTTAGAAAGGTCCGACTAGAAAAAACAAAGGATGGCTGGAATCTACACATTGATTTTTTTTCGCAATTTTTGTTGAACCGTATGCATCAAAAGGTGCCTGTACGGCTACTAAGGGATACAATTTTATCCTAATCAACCGAATTTATCGAGAAAGATTGCTTTTTTTGGGCAAAGAGCTTGATATCCAGACCTCGAATCAACTTGCGGGTATTATGATCTATCTCAGTATAGAGAGTAATAGCCGAGACCTGTTTTTTTTTATAAACTCTCCTGGCGGAGGGATAGTATCTGGATTATCTCTTTTTGATACTATGCAAGCAGTGGAACCAGATGTGCATACACTAGCCATGGGATTGACCGCTTCAATCGCAGCTTTTCTCTTGGTCGGAGGAGAAATTACCAAACGCAGAGCATTCCCTCACGCTCGGCGCCAATGAGTTTTTTTTTTTTATTATTGATGGAAAGAAAAAAGAAGACTATGCCTTCGCCATATGAAATATGAATTAGTAAGTAATAATAGCATGGCACTTTGAATTCGATATGAAATTTTTTTTTTATTTCTTTTTTTTTTTTTCAAAAAAAAATATTAGATTATGTATCGAAAGAGTAGTATGAGAGAAGGGGCATTTCCAATTTGATCTTAGCTATCGTGGGCCCATCTCAGGCGTCACAAACTTTTTTTCTTTTCCTACCAGAGGCTATTAACAATATTTATGTTATGAAAGAGTACGAAAAAAAAAAAGACTATTTTTTTTCTTTCTTTTTTTTTTTTCAAAAAAAAAAAGAAACTTTGGGATTGCTGAATCACAGACGAAATAAATATATAAAGCAACGGAGCCATCATAGTATTTTTAAACTTTTCCGAAAAAAAAAGAAAAAGAAGGATGGTAATTGGATTATTTATTAATCTGGGTCTAATAGACTCTATATTTTCTCTTTTTTTCGATGAAAGAAAAAAGAGAATTCCATTGTAAAGCCGTATGCAATTGTAAAGCCGTATGCAATGCGCAAAAAATGCCTGTACGGTTGTTCAATTCTATAGCTATTCTTCTCGCCTCATTATGTGAGTTAGAAGTATGTTATATCATCAGGGTAATGATCCATCAACCTATTAGTATGCTTAAGGATGATGGCTTCAAAGACTGGGTCATGGAAACAGACGAAGTAATGAAAATGCAAGAAGACATCATAGAGGCTTATGTACAAAGAACGGGCCAGCCCCGATGGGTTATAAACAAAGACATGGAAAGAGATAATTTTATGTCAGCAAAAGAAGCCAAAGATCATGGAATTGTGGATCATATAGTGCGTACAGAATCGAGACCTATAGTGAATGAAAAACCTATAGTGAATGAAAAACCTATAGTGAATGAAAAACCTATAGTGAATGAAAAACCTATAGTGAATAACAAACCTATAGTGAATGAAAAACCTATAGTGAATGAAAAACCTATAGTGAATGAAAAACCTATAGTGAATGAAAAACCTATAGTGAATAACAAACCTATAGTGAATAACAAACCTATAGTGAATAACAAACCTATAGTGAATAAAAAATGGAGACTAGTTAACGACAATGGCAATGGAAGACCACCATTTGACGACAATGGCAATGGAAGACCACCATTTGACGACAATGGCAATGGAAGACCACCATTTGACGACAATGGCAATGGAAGACCACCATTTGACGACAATGGCAATGGAAGACCACCATTTGACGACAATGGCAATGGAAGACCACCATTTGACGACAATGGCAATGGAAGACCACCATTTGACGACAATGGCAATGGAAGACCACCATTTGACGACAATGGCAATGGAAGACCACCATTTGACGACAATGGAACACCATTTAATTTTGATTTAGATTGATTTAATCCCTCTTATTCCTTTCCTTCTTTTTCTCTTTAATAGATTAATATTTTATTAATCTATTAAAGAGAAAAAGAAGTAATTCATAATCATCTGGTTAGGATCGATCTAAACCAGTCTATTATGTATATGATTGTATATGATTCAGCATGCCAACTATTAAACAACTTATTAGAAATGCAAGACAGCCAATTAGAAATGTCACGAAAGCCCCTGCTCTTCGGGGATGTCCTCAGCGCCGAGGAAGATGTACTAGGGTGTATGTGCGACTTGTTCAGATCATGGGCTGAGAAAAAGGAAACAATTTTTCAGTATCAACGATCAGTACCAGTGAATAGAATGGGGTTCTTCCGTTCACTATCTAAAAAAGATAGATCTACCATATCCTTCTATTGTGTATGAAATTTATGGTTTCCATTGGCGCAAATCCAATCTTGGAATTTTTTAAAAATTCCCCATTGGTAGCAAATGCTTATCCATTAAGCGGGGAAAATCCTATTTAAAAAGCAAAAAGATTATGCTTCGACTCTTGCAAAGAACGGACTAACAGGGTCAGCTACCCAATTAATCCTCCTAATTACATACCGTTACTGTATAAGATAGATCTCGTTGTGAAAGATCTATTACTGAAAAATTTATGAGTAGAGCCGAAGAGTGTGAACTGTACAAGTTACCAATTAAATGTTAAATGAAGGAATGAGCTCCGGTGTATAGAGGGGACCTCACCGTTTAAGAAGTAACCATAGAAACGATGGAACCCACTATTTATTTATCCATTTCTATTTACTCCTTTATTTTAGTTAATATGCTTTTTTTGATACCTAGTATCAATACAATTTCTTATTTCAAGGCGAAATGAAATGCCTAGAAAAAAGGAAAAATCGTGGGCGGGACGGTTATAGTAGCAAAAGCCATTGGAATTTTTATTTTATACATTGGAAGAATCCGTTTTGTTATTAATAGACTAGAAAAGAATAACTGAAAGAAAGAATTAGTTATTCATCAAAATTTCTTTTATTCAATGACCAGAATGAAAGAGGGATATATAGCTCGGAGACAAAGAGTAAGAGCTTTGGTTTCGGCTGATCGGGATAGAGATAGGAAAAAAAGATATTTTCGTCGTTTGTGGATCACTCGAATAAATGCAGGAATTCGAGGAATGGGGGTATCCTATAATTATAGTAGATTAATAAAAAATCGGTACAAGAAACAGTTGCTTCTTAATCGTAAAATACTTGCACAAATAGCTATCTCAAATAGGAATTGTCTTTATATGATTTCCAACGAGATTATAAAATAAGGAGATCGGAAGGAATCCACCGAAATGCTTTAAATGAAATGGGGTTCCCTCGAGAATGAACTCGAGGGAGGTAGAGTAGAAATTAATATGATAAAAAAATTCTGATAAGGTCATCAAAACAAGAAAACAAGATGAGCGAAGACGCTCAATAAAAAAAAAAAAAATTTATTTTTCTTCCCCAACCCGATTCGATTCTTTTATTTATTTCTTTTTTCTTACGACACGACAATTTTGATTATCAGATTTTTTGAATAAAGCATCAGTCTACGTTTGATAATTTTGAGTCAATTGAAGGGTAAGCCTATTTATTTCTGGTTCTAAGAGCAGTAGTTCTAGCGGTCGACTCTCTTCTTTCAAATCGTTTCTCATTTCTGGTTCTAGTTCTAGCGGTCGACTCCCTTCTTTCAAATCGTTTCTCATTATTAATAAAGGGTAACGAAGATAAAATACGAGCTTGTTTTATAGCAATAGTAATTAATCGTTGTTGTTTTAAAGTCAATCTATTTACTCGCCTAGATAAGATTTTTCCTTGTTCACTAATAAATCGACTAATTAAACTCATGTTTCTATAATCAATTCGATCCCCCGATTGGATCGGGGGCAAACGCCTACGAAAAGATCGCTTGTATTTATCCATCATTTCTTTATTCCTTATTTCTAAAAATAATCCTATCCTATCCTTTTCTAAAATCCTATTTTGATCGGATCAAATTCAAATTATAGAATTAATAGAATAAATACGATTTGCTTTGTTTTTTTTATTATTGTATTATTTATTTATTATTTATTTCTTATTTATTTGTTTATTTTATTAGTTTATTTTAATTATTTATTTATTATTTATTTGTTTATTTTATTAGTTTATTTTATTATTATATTATTTATAGATATTTATTTAAATATAATTTCATATTTTAATATATTTAATATATAAATATAATTTCATATTTTAATATATTTAATATATAAATATAATTTCATATTTTAATATATTTAATATATAAATATAATTTCATATTTTAATATATTTAATATATAAATATAATTTCATATTTTAATATATTTAATATATAAAATATAAATATAATTTAATATTTTAATATATTTAATATATAAATATAATTTAAATAAATATCTATAACTGTGATAATACATAAATAATAAATAAATATAATTTATAAATATATATAAATATAATTTCATATTTTAATATATTTAATATATAAAATATAAATATAATTTAATATTTTAATATATTTAATATATAAATATAATTTAAATAAATATCTATAACTGTGATAATACATAAATAATAAATAAATATAATTTATAAATATATATAGAACCGACACGAAAATAATAAATAATTAATAAAATAAGAAATAAATAATGAAATATAGTAATAAATACAAAATATAGTAATAACTAAAAAATATAGTAATGAATAAATCATACAATATAATAAATAATACAATATTAACAATATTAAAATTAACAACAATATTAAAATTAACAATATTAAAATAATCATTATGCACGAATAGAAAATAAAAAAAAAAATAGTTAGTGATATTAAAAATCTAATTCCTAATCAATGAAAATCCAACTCCTAATCATTCGAAGACTGTAAACTAAAAATCATTCGAAGACGGTAAACTAAAAAAATAAATAATTGACTCGAGAATAAAGAAAAAAATTATTAAAAAAATAAGAACTAAATAAAAAATAGAATAAAAAAAAATAAAAGAATATTGATACAATCATATACCAGGTTAAAAAGGTTAAAAATTTATTAACGTGCATATCGAATAATTTAAAACTAAAAACTTCACTTTAAAAAGAAAGCGTGGAATAGACAAGGAAATACAAATATAGACTAATATATAAATAAAATATTTGTTATATATTAGTTATATATTATATCTAACTAATTATATACTTAATATTACTTAATATATTATATAATATATATTATTATACCTGAATACCTAATGTCCTATTTTCTCATACTAAATACCTAATGTTACCTAAATACCTAATGTCCTATTTTCTCATATTCTCGGGAAGGGTTGACATACGAGTACT
>NW_028322755.1:52500-60571 GCF_047325235.1 Durio zibethinus
TCATTTCGGACACTTGAACCTTTTCAAATTGTTTCTTTTTAAGAACCAAAAAGATTTGTGCAAAAACAATAGATGCCAAGAAGAACAAAAGGCCTTGGACACGTAGTGGATCTTGAAGTACTATTTCTGCATCCCCCTGACCAAATCCACCCACATTAGGATTACTTGTTAATGGTTGATCAAGTTTGATAGATTCACCCTCTGAAACAAGAAGTTCTGGTCCTGGGGGATAATATCAACCACTTGATGTCCATCCAATGCATCCGTTATGGTTATTTCGTACCCCCCTTTTTCTTTTCGTATGATTTTGCTTACTATACCTGTTGCCGTAGCATTATAAATTGTATTGTTACTTTTGTTCCGTCGGGATAAATCTGACCCCTTCCCCTATTTCCGCCTACGTATATGGGATATTTTAAGAAATGAACATCCTTATTACTAGCAGGGTCTGGGGAAAGAATAGGAAAGGTGATTTCACTATATTTTTGACCAGGAACAGGACCTATCACAAGAATATTTTTCTGAGTGGGGCGGTAGTTCTGAAAAGACAGATTGCCTATCTTTTCTTTCATCTCGGGCGAATACGATCAGGTGGGGCTAACTCAAACCCCTCCGGTAAAATAAGAACAGCACCCACATTCAAAGCCCCTTTCTTACCATTAGCAAGAACTTGTTTCAGTTGCATATCATAAGGAATTCTAACAACCGCTTCAAATACAGTATCAGGAAGTACCGCTTGTGGAACCTCAATATCCACGGGTTTATTAGCTAAATGGCAATTGGCACATACAATACGCCCAGTTGCTTCTCGTGGATTTTCATACCCCTGCTGCGCAAAAATGGGATATGCATTTGAAATGGATGCCCCGGTTATTATATAGATCATGAGCGATACGGAAATGGATCGAGTAATCTCCTCCTTTATCCAAGAAAAAGTATTTCTAGTTTGCATGGTACAATCATTGATCCCGAAAATTTCTACAATAAAATTAGGTAGGTCACTAGTATAGTTCCCTATCCACGATTCTGCTATTTACTTTTACTGAAAAAAAAAAAAATTTACTGAAATAGAGGAGGAATTGTATTCCCCTGATGGGTAGAAAGAGTAAAGTAAGTACGACTTTGCATTCTTTGCTTATATACAAAGTAAGAAAGATTCTAATTGAATCCGTGAATCATTTTTCAGTCAGTCAGTGAATGATAAATAACTACAAGTGACGGCGATACATGATTTAAATAACGAAAGATCGAATATTTAAAAATTGTATCTAGAATGACTGGAAGGGTACAAGCAAGAACAGATATAATTTGATCATTATGAGCAAATCCAAAATCTTTGTAGATATAGCCAATCATTAGTTCCCAACCGTGGTGCGAATGGAATCCGACACAGAACTCAGTTAATAAAAGAATAGAAAAAGCTTTTATTGTGTCGCTTAAATTATATAGGAATTCTTGAACCCAAGAGTTAAGAATAACAAGTTCTTCATTACCCAAAATAGAATAACCACTTAGAATAACGAAACAGATTAGATTTGTCGAGAAGTGCAAAATCGTATGGATACGATCCTCATTGTGCATCTTGATCAATTGGATCGTTTCTTTGTGGATTCCTATACGAAGTTTTTGTAGATGTGTTTCGGGTATTCTTTTATCATTTCGTCCAACAGGAGGAGTTCCTCTACTTCTATGAATTGTTCTAGAATACTTTTTTCTTGAATATCATTCAAAAAAGTTTCGGATTGCCTAGTATTCCACCAATT
This sequence comes from Durio zibethinus, assembly GCF_047325235.1. Taxonomy (NCBI): domain Eukaryota; kingdom Viridiplantae; phylum Streptophyta; class Magnoliopsida; order Malvales; family Malvaceae; genus Durio; species Durio zibethinus. Next base: position 54,264 of record NW_028322755.1, read on the forward strand.
AGTAATCCAAGATTTCAGACTTTTATTAAATGAGAGAGAGATCCACCAGGGCAAAAATACTATAGATGCAAAATATAGAAGGGGAGTGAATGCTTTCTTTTTTGCCATTTTTTCATCTGTGAATTGTTAATGAACCCACCTCATTCGTTGACTTTATGTGATCTAATCTTTCTATCAAGCATGACTTTCATTATATTATAAATTATAAGATAAATTATAAGGTAGGGGCCCATGAATCTATTCTCTGTTTTTTTTTTTTTTGATTCAGTGCTTAGTCCTTGAATCTAAAAAGAGTACAGAAATAGAAAATAAGAATCCACTTTGAATTCGAATGTTCGAATGAAATATATATATATATTATTGTTTCCAGATATCTCAATTGATCAAATTCGAAGCAATTGCCCTCTTTCGATAACTGCCCGAAAGAACCGCTTCAAATAATAAAGATTATTCTATTCAGATTTTGAGACGAAGGAGCTCCCTGTCTATATCAAGATATCAATCAAATATGTCGAAAAATTTTCGCGGGTTATCTAGACTGTAATATAGTCTAGAGTCCGGGAATAATTGAAAAAAAAAAAATTATGAAAAATATTATGATGATCAAAAATGAGTGACAAAAAAAGACAGAAAAGTTATCATTACATTTATCATTATGTTATAAGAAAGAAATCTACTTGTTTAGTTCTTAAGGAGCACAAAAGAAAGGATAAAAGGGGAGGGGCTGATTGACAAAAGGAAAGTAGAGAAAATTTACAAGATATAATCTATCTGTATCTAACGTATCAACTCCAAATATTGAAAATAAAAAGTTAAATATTTCGAAATACTTTGATATATGAGATGAATCCATTATTTCGATTTCTTGCTTGTTTTGTTACTGAATTAAGTTGAGTGGTTTTACATTTACAGACGCATAAAAAACAATTTTTGTGGACAAAAAAAAAAAAACAGTTTTGTTTTATGTTATGACTCTTCCGTATACGTCTTCTTTGGTTCGAGTGGGCATTCTTAAGAAACTTCAGTTTAGTTCTGCTATAGAAAAAAGAGGCTTCTTGTCTTGAGTTTTTTCCTCCTGCCGAGAAAGCATTTATTCTGCAATTCATTTCAAAAGACTTCAATCGGTACACGCAAAAAATAGGCCAATTCAGCAGCTTTTTGCTCAATTTCTCGTGGAGTCAAATTCTCATCAGTACGAGTCAAGGGAACGGCCCCTGGCCTCTGATTTCCATATAAAGGACACGCCGAGCATAAATACCCTCTTTAACTTCTATTCTGATGGACTGAATATCTTTCATAAGGAATCGTAGAAAGATGCGACGATTTTTTCCAGGAAAACCCCAACGAAAAATACATACTATTCCCTCTTTTCTATCGAATCGATCATAACCACTACCTACATTCCAAAAAATCGTGCACCACAAATAGGAACTAATAAAGAGACCCGCGATCCCATAGAAAGACATCACGATTCCTTGTGGAAAAAAAACTATTTGCTGAGACGGAAATAAAGATATCAAATTCCTACCAAGATAACTAGAAGTTCCAACTAATAAAAACCCTAATGAACCAAAAAAAAGAATAAAGGCCCAGCAGAAATTGCTTGTTTTTCGAGACCCCACTATAAATTCTATCCATATAGATTCTGATCGCCAACTCATACATACTAGATCCAGTTGCATTTTATTGGAATTGAGAAAATAAGCAAAAAAATTTGACTTTACTTTTTTTGTTTCCGAAGTAACTCTCATCAACTAGTGCTATTTTGATATGAACTTTTAGAAGTAATTCATCAAATTGCTTAGATCTAAAATCATCCCCTTTATATGATCCCCTATACAGATCTACTAGATATATAGACTTTAATTTCATACATTCGTCCGGTACCGATCCACTTGCTATAATTCATTTACCCCTATATCATGTTTACGTATGCATAAGAGGAGCTTTTTCATTTATGTTCGGGGAAGCCGGATGGATGTTATACAATATTCTACTAAATAGATATCCGTGGCATCTAAGTCGTGAAAAAAAAAATAGATAAGATTTGGTCTTGGCCTTGGCCCCATCGAATCTAAAAAATCTTAGTTTTTTGAACATACAAAGATAAAGAAGCCATTGCAATTGCCGGAAATACTAGGCCTACTAAAGGCACAAAAATAGAGGGAATTGTCATAAAATGGGTACCTCAATTTAATATTCGTACCTGTTATTGTTATATTGTTAGTTATAAAGTTAGTTATAAATATATCTTATAATAATTATATTATAATTCGTATATTATACTAAGTATATCTAAATATTATACTAAGTATATCGAAATACTAAGTATATCTAAATATTATACTAAGTATATCTAAATACTAAGTATATCTAAATATTATACTAAGTATATCTAAATACTAAGTATATCTAAATACTAAGTATATCTAAGCGAGTATATATATCTAATATATATATCTTATCTAATAAGTGCAAGAATGTAGAATTAAATAAAGGGACTTGCCCATCTTTCTAAATGAAATAAAATAGGTGTATGATAAGATAATCCACTTTCTTTATTATCTTACTTTATTCCTACTTTTCTTATTATTATTATTCTATTGTTCTTGTCTTCTAATTTTAATTCTAATTTGAATTTAATAAAGAAAGAGTTTATTACAAATTGAGAAAGAGTTTATTACAAATTGTCGAAAGATTCGATTCGTTAGAATCCGATCCAAGAACAGGGATTTTTAGTAAAAATAGAATTCTCGGGAGATATAGAAAGATGCAAAACTCTATATTTATATTTTTTCTATATTTGAATTATATAAACATACGCAATAGAGCAAGATAAAATTCGTTTTTCGACAATTCCATTTTATGTCACAAAGTCAAAGCCCATTATGCGGGCTTTGACTTTGATTCTGATAAACTAACTAACTGCCTTTTCACTACAAAGAAAATAATTTAACTTAAGACTCTACTTGATTGAATTTTGATTCAAAGGAAAAAAAACCGTGGAACTGAAATAACTCACTCAGAACACCCTTTAAAGGATTACGTGGTACGATTGGATCGAATAAACCCTTATGGAATAAATATTCAGCCTCCTGTGAACCTTCAGGTACTGTTATATTCAATGTTTGCTCAATTACTCTTTTACCCGCAAATGCAATATAGGCATTGGGTTCAGCAATAATGATATCCCCCAACATACCAAAACTCGCGGTCACTCCACCAGTAGTAGGAGATGTAAGAATTGATACATAAAATAACTTTTTATTTGATTGATAATCATATAAAGCAGAAGATATTTTAGCCATTTGCATCAAGCTCAAACTTCCTTCTTGCATGCGTGCTCCTCCGGAAGCACACACTAGAATAAGAGGCAAAAAATTATTGGTAGCATATTCGATCAAACGGGTGATTTTCTCGCCTACTGCGGATCCCATACTACCCCCCATAAACTGAAAATCCATAACCCGATTGCTATAGGAATACCGTTTAGTTGACCCGTACCTGTTTGAATAGCCTCAGTTAATCCTGTCTCTCTTTGATAAGAATCAAGACGATCTTTATAGGGCTCTTCGTCATACTCAAACGGATCAGAATCAATACCATCTTCGTCATACTCAAACGGATAAGAATCAATACCATCTTCGTCATACTGAAATGGATCAGAATCAATACCATCTTTATCTTTGTCAAACTGAAATGGATCATAATCAATACCATCTTTATCTTTATCTTTGTCAAACTGAACTTTATCTTTGTCAAACTGAACTTTATCTTTGTCAAACTGAACTTTATCTTTGTCATACTGAACTTTATCTTCGTCATACTGAAATGGATCAGAATCAAGACCATCTTTATCTTTGTTAAACTGAAATGGATCATAATTAATACCATCTTTATCTTTGTTAAACTGAACTTTATCTTTGTCATACTGAACTTTATCTTTGTCAAACTGAACTTTATCTTTGTCATACTGAACTTTATCTTCGTCATACTGAACTTTATCTTCGTCATACTGAAATGGATCAGAATCAATACCATCCATATAAGGCTCTTCTTGGTCAGACTGAAATGGATCATAATCAATACCATCTTCGTCAGAACCATCTTCGTCAGCTTCGTCAGAACCATCTTCGTCAGCTTCGTCAGAACCATCTTCGTCAGCTTCGTCAGAACCATCTTCGTCAGCTTCGTCAGAACCATCTTCGTCAGCTTCGTCAGAACCATCTTCGTCAGCTTCGTCAGAACCATCTTCGTCAGACTGAAATGGATCATAATCAATACCATCTTCGTCAGACTGAAATGGATCATAATCAATACCATCTTCGTCATACTGAAATTCAATGGGATCCAGAGAGATCATGTCTTCATCCATAGGATCCCAAGTACCTGGATCAATCGAAAGTTCGATTCTATCTGAACTACTCATTTTCAAATGATATCCACAGTATTCACAAATATTCATTTTTGGCTTAAGAAATTTCTTATAATTTAATCCATAACAATCTTCATTTTCGCATAGAACCCACAAATGCTTGAAATCTTTAGGCCTTTCTAAATCATTACCATTTGCGCAACTTTCTTTTAGAGTTAAATCATTACCATTTGCGCAACTTTCTTTTAGAGTTAAATCATTACCATTTGCGCAACTTTCTTTTAGAGTTAAATCATTACCATTTGCGCAACTTTCTTTTAGAGTTAAATCATTACCATTTGCGCAACTTTCTTTTAGAGTTAAATCATTACCATTTGCGCAACTTTCTTTTAGAGTTAAATCATTACCATTTGCGCAACTTTCTTTTAGAGTTAAACCATTGTCTTCACTACTATTTCCACCTTCAACACAAATGTAACCACAAATGCAATTATAAATATAACTATCATTGTAATTGTCACTACCACTTAAAATGGAACTATCAATACAGGTTTGAGAACGAAGATAAGAGTTAATACAACTCTTAATGTGATTATTCCAACTATAGTTAGTATCATACAAGTTAAAATCATAGTGGGGATCGTCATTGTCAATCTCAAAAATTTGATTTTCACTATTAAAATATAGAGAATAATTATCCTGATTACTATCATTATCCTGATTACTATCCCTAATTAAAACCCTAATTCGGGTGTCATCAGAAATGAAATTCCGAATGTCTTTGACGCCAACTAAATGATCAACCTTACTGTAATAACTAGAGCTGTCACTACAACCATGAATGTTTTTATCCATATCATTTCTAACCGGGTCTTCGTTTACACTAGTATTTTCAATAGGACCAAGGCTATCCATTGATTTACTTAGCCCACATCTGTATTCTAATTCCCCCTTAGACAAGATAAAATTGAACCATAATTTTTCCATAGAGTTTTCTTGCCTCTATTTAGATGTAAAGTATAATAGATGAATAGTCATTTGATGAAAAAAAAAAAATCATTTATTTCCTATCGGAATACGCATAATGGATACAATCATTAAACTAATAATGAGTGAATATTGAAGTAAAGGATTCTCGTTTGTGAGAACCTGGAGTATCAGTTCATTATATATGATATATGATACTTTACTTTTTTCTTTTCAATTATAAATATAAATTTTCAATTAGAAATAGCGATTTCCCTATGTTGTGTAAAATTCGCACTGAAAAAATTGAAAAAAGAAATTTTTCTCCTATCAAGAACCTTTTTCGTAAAATATCGTCTACTAATACAATAAAATCTCGTCTACTAATACAATAAGTTTCTATTCCAACACGGAACGAATAGGATAGAAAAGAATACACCAATCTTTAGGATCGGCTCAATCCTTTTAGTAAAAGATTGGGCCGAGTTTAATTGCAATTCAACAAACCAACAGTAATTACTGGATTACAAAGTATCCATTGCTTCGAATTCAAATTTTATTTATCTAAAGTATCCATTGCTTCGAATTCAAATTTGATCTCCTTCCATACTTCACAAGCAGCAGCTAGTTCCATACTCCATTTGCCAGCCTCGCGGATAATTTCATTACCCTGGCGGGCAAGGTCACGTCCCCTCATTACGAGCTTTTACACATGCTTCTAAAGCTACTCGATTAGCTACGGCACCCGGTGCATTTCCCCAAGGGTGTCCTAAAGTTCCTCCACCGAATTGTAGTACGGAATCATCTCCAAAGATCTCGGTCAAAGCAGGCATATGCCAAACGTGAATACCCCCCGAAGCTACGGGCAGAACACCTGGTATAGAAACCCAATCTTGAGTGAAATAAATACCACGGCTTCGATCTTTTTCAATAAAATCATCACGTAGTAAATCAACAAAGCCCAAGT
>NW_028322756.1:5000-7500 GCF_047325235.1 Durio zibethinus
CAGTGGATAGGAACTAAAAAAAAGATATCGAAATAGTTCTGACGGTTCAATAATATTCTCACTTCCATTCGGAGTTCTTAGTTACTTGGGCAGGTTGAATCTTAGTGATGGAATAATATAATTAAGTAAAAATTCATTGGATGATTGTATCATTAACCATTTCTTTATTTTGGTGCGAGGAACTTATCATGAATCCACTGGTTTCTGCCGCTTCCGTTATTGCTGCTGGGTTGGCTGTCGGGCTTGCTTCTATTGGACCTGGAGTTGGTCAAGGTACTGCTGCGGGCCAAGCTGTAGAAGGTATCGCGAGACAACCCGAGGCAGAGGGAAAAATACGAGGTACTTTATTGCTTAGTTTGGCTTTTATGGAAGCTTTAACAATTTATGGGCTGGTTGTAGCATTGGCACTTTTATTTGCGAATCCCTTTGTTTAATCCTATAAACATGAGAATTGTGTATTTTTTTTTTCTTATTTTATGGCTTGGGACTTACTCCTCGCTTTTTCGAATTATATCAAGATTTCACCCCTACAATTACTTATTTGTTGGGACAATAATCCATGGGAAGGATTAATTTGAGGATGAGGAATTATCACACTGACTCGCTTTCTTCCTTCCCCTTCTTAGTTCAAGAGAAACCTTTTTTATTGTTTAAAGGAGTGTTGCAACAAATGAGGTATTTTGCCATTGACATGAAACCCGCCCCCCCCTAATTCTAATAAGTATCATTATTATTGGGAATTTTCAACTGAAAAAAAAAAATACATTTCTAGCTAAATAGAATCTATTTTTGACTCCGTTTAGACGTAGGTAAATAAAAATTTATAATAATGAATAATTTAATAATAATAAATTAATTAATATTAATAATAAATTAATAATTTATTAAAAAAAAAAAAGAAATACATAGAATTAGAATAATTAGAATAATCTAAATATGATAGAATAGAATAAATAGAAAAGGAGTCAAAGTGATATAATACAAAAAAAAGAACCGAGTTCTTTTTTTTTTTTTTTAGTCTATCTAAAATAAAATAGGAGATCATATGAAAAATGTAACCGATTCTTTCCTTTCCTTGGGTCACTGGCCATCCGCCGGGAGTTTCGGATTTAATACCGATATTTTAGCAACAAATCCAATAAATCTAAGTGTAGTCCTTGGTGTATTGATCTTTTTTGGAAAGGGAGTGTGTGCGAGTTGTTTATTTCAAGAATAGGCTGGATTCACCCAGTTGCACTTTTTTTCATTATAACTAGGAAAGAAAAGAGTGCATGATCCCGCGAATTACTTCTGAATAAATTTCAAAATCATATTTAAGAACCATAGCATTTCGTCATTCATTGGTACATCGACTTTGATTCTCTATTAACCAATAATCCGGGACCATTAACATGGTTAAGGCCAAACTGTTTGAAGTTCAGATGCAGCAGGGTACTCTTTCTACTACTATGTTAATAAATACAGAAATATTTTCAAATAGTGGAAAATGTTTTTTCGATATAAAACACTCATGTCGATAAAACGATTCGAGCCCCTTTTTCCAATGCTGAATCGATGACCTATGTATAAAGTGAGAAGAATTCTTTGAATTTGAAGAAAAAAAAAAAAGAAACAACTTTGCTGACAAATTACAATTATACATTATACAATTCTAAGTACAATTATACAATTATAAATTATTATAAATTAATTATATGTAAATTTTTTATTTATTATTTATTTATTATACTTTTTAGTTTAGTTTTTTGATATATTTTCTATTTTGGTCAGAAGAATCCTCCGAATATTCTGGTCTTGGATTAGTGATCAGTTTCGATATTTTGGAATATGAATAGAGAAGAGAGGGAGAGGGTAAGCTCATTACATTAGAAAAAAAAAAAAGATATGGGAATTAAGTCCCAATAAATAAGAAATAATTGAGCGTGAGAGCCAAATGAATCGAAATATTCATGTTTGGTTCGGGAAGGGATCATGGAATTTTTGAAATAAAAAAAAAAAATGAATGTAAAGATAATCTACTTTCATTAAGTGATTTATTAGATAATCGAAAAGAGAGGATCTTGAATACTATTCGAAATTCAGAAGAACTACGCGGGGGGGCTATTGAACAGCTGGAAAAAGCCCGGGCCCGCTTACGGAAAGTGGAAATGGAGGCAGATCGGTTTCGAGTGAATGGATACTCTGAGATAGAACGAGACAAATTGAATTTGATTAATTCAACTTATAAGATTTTGGAACAATTAGAAAATTACAAAAACGAAACCATTCATTTTGAACAACAAAGAGCGATTCATCAAGTCCGACAACGGGTTTTCCAACAAGCTTTACAAGGAGCTCTAGGAACTCTGAATAGTTCTTTAAACAACGAGTTACATTTACGTACCATTAGCGCTAATATTGGCCTGTTTGGGGTGATGAAAGAAATAACTGATTAGTCCTTTTTTTTACCTTTTACTTTACTGTAGGCATTATTTTTTTCTTCCAAAAAATAATTAGGAAA
>NW_028322756.1:10000-15000 GCF_047325235.1 Durio zibethinus
CTATCCTATCAAAAAAAATTGAAGATTTAGTTACGATTAGAAATACACTTTTCTATCTTTATCCATGGATTTTTTCCTCATACTTATTCAACTGGAAGTATTGATCCAATTCAAAAAAAAAAAAAAAATTATGTTTCGTAATTTCATAATCCAATTTTTCAATTTAGAATATAATCATATAATTATATAATTTAATTGGCCCTTGGATACAAATCACGAGAATGTATATTCTTCCTCAAATCTTTCGTTGAGAGGTAAAGGATTAAATCCTTTTAAGAAATAAAGTTTTTGCTCGGAATATGAATCAAACCGAAGGACCCCTTAACTATTAAGGGGATTAATAGAACGAATCACACTTTTACCACTAAACTATACCCGCTACAATGCGATTATTGTATATAAAGAGACCCTTTGTCGAACAGGGGAATTGGGCGTAATCAAGATAGGATCACAAGATAGGGGGATAAAAAATCCTGAAAATTAGAGCCTTGCCGCCTTTTGTCAGAAGACTTGATAAAATTAGGAAAAGAGTAGTTATTTCATTTAAATAACTAAATAAAAATAACTAAATAAAAACTTCTTTCCTTTGTTATAGGAGTTTTGATAGATAGGGTTCGACAAAAGAACTTAGTCATAACATAAAAATGGATTGTGCAAAAATCCATAGTTTTTTTTATTATTTATTCTAGTTATTCTAGTAAAATAAATGTAAATAAAAAGAAAGAGGAAGAAAAGAAAGAATCGAAATGATATTTGGATTCTATATCATAGGAACGGAAATAGTACTTCTTCTGCTTCTGATTGTTGATTCAATCCAATAACAAGATTTTTTTGTTACAACAAGTCAGATCGCAGAATCATAGAAAAAATTATTTATTTGAGTTGAAAATAAAAAAATGAGCCCGGCCGGGTCAGTACCCGGCCGGTCCGTGGAAATTGGAAATAAAAAAGTCCCTTTTGAGCGAAATCAAAATGAAATGGAATTACTGATAAAAGTTGTATATATTTATATTCTATATAATAAAATTAAGAATCTATAGATATATAGATTAATAATACCCTAATAAGATTAATAATACTCTAATATTAATATAAATAAATAAAAATTAATATAATTAATATATTAATATAAATAAATAAAAATATAAATAAATAAAAATCTATATAACAAAATAACAAAGGTCTATATAACAAAGGAAAGAGGGCTTTTTTCAAGCATTTCTTTTTGCGTGCTGTAACTGTAACATAGTAATTATCTTTTCTAAATTAGGAGAGATGGCTGAGTGGACTAAAGCGTCGGATTGCTAATCCGTTGTGCGAGTTATTCGTACCGAGGGTTCGAATCCCTCTCTTTCCATTTCGGTTTTTGACAGTGGAATAGATCAAATCCTAATACCATTTATAAAAATGAAGCAAGGAACTCTCCCTTTTTTATTCTTCCCGTCCAGGATTACCAGGATTACGTCCCGGATCATTAGATAGGAGTCCGAAGATGAAGAGAGAAACAAAGAATATCGTTGCGGTGTAAACAACGAATTTAAGATTACGCATTGTACAACCTCCCATAGAATTTTTTTGTAAAAAGAAGAGAATGGATTCTTCGTTTTTATTTTTCTATTTATATACGCAATTATACGCAATTTTTATTTTTCTATTTATATATATACGCAATTATACGCAATTTTTATTTTTCTATTTTTATACGAAAATAGATTCCTCGTTTTTATACTACATAGCCTATTTTGACACCAAGAAATAAAGTGATTTCTAGAATTTCTAGAAATCGAAAAGAATTTTCAGAAATTCATTTATAATAAGAGTTGAGTTTTTCATTACAAAAAAAAATTCTTTTATACCAACAATTATATATTGTGGCGGACTTTAATCCAAATAGGGTTCTTCGGCGAAAAAGGGTCAGAATGAGGAAATGGGATGATCCAGCTTTATCATGGCTATCCAAGAATTTCAATCTTTGAATTGAGGGTTCGGTTCGTTCATAGTGTTCATAGTGTAAGACTTATCTAATCTTTTCAATTGTTACAATTTTTTTTTCTTGAATAAATCATGAATTTTTCTAGGACAGTATTAAGGATCTCATCGAAAACTTACAGCAGCTTGCCAAACAAAGGCTAAGAGAAAAAAGAGAACAGGTATTACTGGCATAAAATCTACGATTGGATTCAAAAAAGCATAGGCCTCGGGCAATTTGGCGAATAAAAAACTACTCGAAAAAAGGGCAGAATTCAAACAGATACAGATCAAATTAAAGATATTAAGATTAAGCATAACAAAATTTTGTTCTTGGAGATAATTTTGATTGAGTTATTAATATGTTTTTTGATATAAGGAAAAAAATGAAGAAAGGAAAATAAGGCAGACTAAACAATACTTCTTTGAACTCACCCAATCAAAAAGCCTTCAATTCTTACAAGAGAATAGAAGAAATCATACTTTCATACAATATCTTAATTGAATTATATGTAATGATCAATAAATTCGGTTTAATTCTCTATCCATACGTGCCAAAATCCTAGCAAGAATCTAATCTATTCCATAGTTATTTGGAACTGGAATTGACGAACAGGGAATACCCATATTAGTGTTTAGTAGTTTCAAATAGAAATCTAAATGGGGCGTGGCCGAGTGGTAAGGCAACGGGTTTTGGTCCCGCTATTCGAAGGTTCGAATCCTTTCGTCCCAGAGCCTACTCTTTTTATATATCAGAATAACGATATCCGAATCTAAATTGCTCTTTTTTTTTTAACAACCTTCTTTCTAAGAGTCAAATATTGGAGAAAATGTGATTCTTGCTTTTGATTTTTAATGATTTCTTAAGATTGGCACTCGAAGAACTGTGAGATTGGCGAATCTATTCTATCGAGTTATTTGATCTATCGAGTTATTTGAAGATGCAAGGCAGATTCAAAAAGATTAGTTTATTTGTGTTATTTATAATATTCGTAATATTATTATTATTAATTATATTATTAATTTCTTATTAATTAGAATAGAAAAGCTTAATATTAATAAAAGTATAAAAAAATAAAAATATATTGTATTCATACAATATGGGTTAATTTGAATTCTTATTGAGGCTTTTTCTTCCTAAATTATCTATTTATTTCATATAGATTCATATAGAAGGAAATTGATTTCATATAGAAGGAAAAAGTATAGATAGATTACTATGTATCGACTGAACCAATGACTATTCATGATTCCATAATTGAATCAATGTTCCAAACTAGAGGAATGTTATGGTAAAACTTCGTTTGAAACGATGTGGTAGAAAGCAACGTGCGACTTGAAGGACATGATCGGCTGTGGATGTCAAAACCCACCACCTTCCATTATGTAGAAATGAAGGTGCTTTTGGCTCGACATCCTTTGTTCTGTTCTATTATAATCCGTCTTTTTGTTGGGTTGTAATGTAAATAGTACAGGATGGAGCTCGAAGAGAAACATCCATTTTTCAGGGGCAAGGATCTAGGGTTAATTAATGGAAATAAATAAGTTGGAACAACTTCGTAAGTCTATTTTTGATATAGAAATCGAAAAGCTCCGATTCAAACTATTTTCAAATCAAAAAGAAAAATTGTTGGAATTGGTAAAACTCTTTCGATCAAAAGTGTATAATGCGGGAATTAATCGTTCATATGATTCTTTGATAGAAAGAAAAAAAGAGAGAAAAAGGGGCATGTTGCTGCCATTTTTGAAATGATTAAATATCGCCGAAGTAATGTCTAAACCCAATGATTCAAGACAAAGATAAAGGATCCTAGAACAAGGAAATACCCTTTTCAATTGTCTCAACAACTAGATCAAAATGAAGAATCGAAATCGATTCTAAACGAGACAAACAAAAAAAGGGGTTAGAGACCACTCAATAAAAGAATGCCTAAGGATTTTTTTTTGAGCATTTTGAGAGTTATTTGACTTGAGTTATGAGAGTACGAATGCTTTTTTCTTCTTTTTTTTTGAAAAAAAAAAGACGGGTTTAAATGTCTAATTGATTTGCCGGGTTTATGGATCTTTTTGACATTCTAATTACATACATTATAATTCCATACATAGACATAACTTTTAATAGACATAACTTTTAATCATTTTTTTTTTTTTTTCTCGAGCCGTACGAGGAGAAAACTTCTTATACGTTTCTAGGGGGGGGGTATTATTTAACTACATCTATCCCAATGAGCCGTTTATCGAATCGTTGCAATTGATGTTCGATCCCGAAGAGAGGGAAGAGATCTTCGAAAAGTTGGTTTTTATGATCCGATAAATAATCAAACCCATTTGAATGTTCCCGCTATTCTCTATTTCCTTGAAAAAGGAGCTCAACCCACAGGAACTGTCCATGATATTTTAAAGAAGGCCGGGGTTTTTACGGAACTTAGTCTTAATCAAACAAAATTCAATTAATGAAATACAAAAAAGAGGGGGTGGATGACTCATATCTAGCTTTGTATAAATTTTTCTTTATAATTTCCTCCCCCCTCTTTTGTTTTATTCATACTTTTTTATTTATTATTCGTATTTCTTATTGCTTTGCTACTATAGAATACCGTGTTCTATAACAGATTTTATTGAGCTAATTTTATTGATATAAAATATAGAGAAAAAAGATCAATTGAATAAATGAAGTAATTGCATTTAAAAAAATAACATAAAATAAGATAAAAAAAAAAAAATAACATAAAATAAGATAAAAAAACAGAGAAAATAACAAGAAAAAATAACATATAAAAATAGAAAATATTAATAATAATTAATAATAAATAATAATAATTAATAATAAATAATTAATAATAAATATTATAATAATAAATATTATAATAATAAATATTATAATAATAAAAATAATAAATATTATAATAATAAATATTATTAATAATAAAAATAATAAATATTATAATAATAAATATTATTAATAATAAAAATAATAAATATTATAATAATAAATATTATTAATAATTAATAATAAAAAATACAATATAATA
>NW_028322756.1:45000-59836 GCF_047325235.1 Durio zibethinus
AATAAATACAACAATAGATAAAAAGAGATGCGACTTCCCCCTACATATTTTATACTTTCTCCTACAAAAAAACTTGTAATGCCTACTCCATTTGTAATTCCATCGATTACTCGCCTATCAAAAAAATGAGTTAGTTCGGACAATCCTCTTATACCTTTTGTTAAGGATATTGAATAAAACGTATCTATGTAACCACGATTATATGACCAATCGTATATCAAATATATTATTTTATCCAAGAAAATTCTTTTAGGACCCCTTTTTGCAAACGAATTTAGTAAGTTCAAATTTTGTAAAGATGAATAAAAAGGCTTATATAAAAGGAATGCTGTAAATATTCCAAAACAAGCTATACTCACTGAAAAAGTTGCATTTGTTAAAAATTGATACCAATCCTCAAAATCATTTGAATTTTGATGTAAAAGATTTATAGATGGAGTTAATAATTTGGATAATATATCCAAATGTATTCCTTCTTGATTAAAAGGAATTGCTATGGCTCCAACAAAAAAAGTAAATAGAACCAGTATAAGCATAGGAAATAACATAGTATTATCCGATTCATGAGGATAAGAAAAAGCCTTCTTGTAGCCAAAATTCGTAATAGTAATAAGAGCCCCTTTTTTTACATTACCACCAATTCTATATGGCTTCTCATTATTATTCATTGTTAATAAATTATTCATTGTTAATAAAGGGGATAAAGGAAAATTTCTGTTAATCATTGTTTGCTCTTCTTTTTTACCCCATAGTTTTATTGAATAGAAGGAGCTACCTTTTTTGCCACTATAATTTTGAAAATTAATGTTTAAATGTCCTTCAAAAGTAAGTAAATAGATCCGAAACATATAAAATGCTGTTAATCCGGCCGTGGACCAAGCTATTATTGCAAAAATCGGTGAATACAACCAACTGTCACTAAGAATTTCATCTTTGGACCAAAAACAAGCAAGGGGTGGAATACCACAAAGAGAAAGTGTACCCACTAAAAAAGCAATTTGTGTAATTGGCACATGCTTTCTTAAACCGCCCATAAAAACCATATTCTGGCTTTTATCTGGAGAATATCCAACAATAGCTTCCATGGAATGAATAATGGATCCGGATCCTAAAAACAACAATGCCTTCGAATAAGCATGAGTAATCAAATGAAATAAAGCGGCTCGATAAGACCCCATACCTAGAGCTACCATCATATAACCCAGTTGGGACATTGTAGAATAGGCTAAACCCCTCTTAATATCTTTTTGAGCAAGAGCTAAAGTAGCCCCTAATAATACTGTTATTATACCTATCAAAGATATTAGATTCATTATGTAAGGTATAACTATGAAAAGAGGAAGAAGGCGGGCTACAAGAAAAATTCCCGCTGCTACCATAGTGGCAGCATGTATAAGAGCCGAAATAGGAGTAGGCCCCTCCATGGCATCAGGTAACCATACATGAAGGGGAAACTGCGCAGATTTAGCAACTGCGCCGGCAAATAATAAAGAGGCACATAAAGTAACAAATAAAAAATGAACCTCATTATTATAAATCACGTTATTAAATATTTCGAACAAATCTTGAAATTCGAAACTTCCCGTTATCCAATAAAAACCTAAGATTCCTAATAATAAACCAAAATCGCCTATCCGATTAGTTACAAACGCTTTTTGACAAGCGTTTGCCGCAACAGGTCGTGTGAACCAAAACCCTATTAATAGATAAGAACACATTCCAACCAATTCCCAAAAAATATAAATTTGTATCAAATTAGAACTAGTAACTAATCCCAACATTGAAGTATTGAATAAACTCATATAAGCAAAAAATCTCAAATATCCTTGATCATGAGACATATAATTGTCACTATAAATAAGAACAAAAATTCCAACAGTAGTGATTAATATTGACATAATAGAGGTAAGTGAATCAATAAAGTAGCCAAACTCGAAAGAAAAATCATTATTGATGGTCCAAGACCATCCATATTGATAGATAGAACTTCTATTTATTTGCTGAATAGACAGATCGACCGAAAAAATCATAACTATACTTAACAATAAAATATTGGGAAAAGCCCACATACGACGAAGATTTTTTGTTGCCGTCGGAAAAAGTAGGAGTCCCATTCCTATTAAAATAGGAATTGGAAGTGGCACAAAAGGTATGATCCATGAATATTGATATGTATGCTCCATAAAAACTTTTTTCTTATTCTTTCTTAATTAATCGTTTCTGATTCACCGGCTCTTATCTCTTTTGATGGAAAGGGAGCAATAATACAATCAAGATATTACAAAGTTAACTGGAATTTTCTATTATTAATCTTTTAATCTTTCTCAAATATTTCAAAAATATTCAAATTTCGAAGTTAGAAGTAATCAAATGATATCACCGAGTTACTAATGGAAAAAAAAAATATTCTTTTTTTTTTTCAAAATTATGTATCCTTTAACAGATTAATTACGAGTCTCATTCGAATTTGATTGAAAATGAAAATTGGGCATACTCTCTCTTCGAGCTTGACCAATTACCAATTAATAGAAAAAAATTCAAGTTTGTTTTTTATTAGGTAAATAAAATGGTTTTTTTACATTTTTTTGTTTTGATGTATTTTTCGTGTATAAATGGAGATGTATAAATTATAAATGTAGGACGACAAAAAAAATAGGCAGAGATAGAGAAGGAAAGACTCTTTTTTACGTTTTTTTGATTTCATCAATTCAATTTATATATCATAATAGATCCTAATCTATCCTATAGATTTGAATGGAGATATAAAAAAGAAAGGTACCAATAAATTAAATACAAATTCTTCTTTTTTTCTGGATAGTGTATGGAATATAAATAAAAAAAGGTTATATCATATTTTTTTTTTTTTTTTTTTCTAGAATAGAAGCATTTTATGTTATTTTCCCATCTCTATTTAGTTCTTATGAAATTTATATAGTAGTATATAGATAATTATAATCTAGAAAATCTATTAATCTAGAAAATCTATAGGAATAGATAAATAATGACATAAAGACACCGACTCATTTTGTTTTAAAAATAGATGTCTTTGACATCCAACTATAGCACTAAATAACCTTTTTTTTGAATGGCAGTTCCAAAAAAACGTACTTCTACATCAAAAAAGCGTATTCGAAAAAATGTTTGGAAAAAGAAAGGATATTGGGCGGCGTTGAAAGCTTTTTCATTATCGAGATCTATTTTTACGGGTAATTCAAAAAGTTTTTTTGTACGACAAATAATTTTTTTTTAATCTGAATTGGTTTAACTCGAATAAGATACAAAGGTTTTCTTTTTTGAATATCTTTTTTTTTTTCATTTCCGGGATGGGGATTCTCATTTTCCCCATCGCCCCATTTGGTATCTTAGTGTTATAATAATTTGTTATTTTTATAATATTCAATTTCAATTTATAATAATAAATAATTAAATAATTAAATAATAAAAATTTGTATATTTATACTATAGCTATATCGGAGCACATATATATAAGAGCTTTAACTGGGTTGTTGAAACTAATCCATTAAGTTTCAATTTTGTAACTTTATGAATCATTATTTCTCTGAATTACTATATATCCTTCCCTTGCTTTCAACCCAATTGAGAAAACTCCCTTTATAATTTAGTGGATATACAAATAATGTATCAATTTAAAATGATCTAAAAAAATTCTATGTTTGTATAAGAAGATGAATCAAGACATATTTTTAGAATTCGAAATTCGAAATACTTTTTTGAAGTATGGTACAATTATGACAGGAATCGAAACGCTTTTTATATAACGTAACGTGTACAACCCAATATCTAGTTGGTTTGATAAATCCTTAAAACGCAAAATCCTAACGATTAATACAAAGCTATGCAAATTACATAAATCTTTTGAAATCATTGGATGTGGTGCTGAAATTGTGATCTCTAAAAATAATATTTTTTCATTCATTTATTCATTCAATTGATAAGCATTTTTTTTTTTATAGATTCATAAAAATCATATAAAAGAATGAGAGATGAATCATTAAAAAATTAAAATGATAAAGAACATTTTTTTGTTGAATTCTATCTATGAATTGAAGTTACAACTAGTTAGTTTAGTTACAATAGAGGAGTTCTCTTTTAGGAAAACACAAACTATAAAATCTCTGTTGAAATAATTAAATATTAAATTAAATATTAAATAAAAAAAAGGATAATTAAATAAAACGATAAATAATAAAGATTCTTTTTGAACCTTCAAATTGCTATTTAAACGAGTTTTTATTCATCAATTTAAATTAAATGCTTCTTTTACATTTTACATTGAATTGACCCCTTCACCTTCAATCTCGACGATTGAATAAAAAATGGCTTATTATGATTTCGAGCAAGCCGCTATGGTGAAATCGGTAGACACGCTGCTCTTAGGAAGCAGTGCTAGAGCATCTCGGTTCGAGTCCGAGTAGCGGCATAGTATCTTCTAAAAGAGATAGAATAAGTCCTATAATGAATTTAATTCCTGATTTCCATTCCATAAAATCTAGAAACCCTCGCTTTTTTCAGAATTCTTATGATTTTTTCAACTTTAGAGCATATATTAACTCATATATCCTTTTCGGTCGTTTCAATTGTAATTACAATTCATTTTTTTAACCTTATTCTTATTAGTCGATGAAGTCGTAGGACTATATGATTCATCAGAAAAGGGCATGATAGTTACCTTTTTCTGTATAACAGGATTATTAGTCACTCGTTGGATTTATTCAGGACATTTCCCATTAAGTGATTTATATGAATCATTAATCTTTCTTTCATGGGGTTTCTCCCTTATTCATATGGTTTACTATTTTAAAAAGCGTAAAAATGATTTAAGCGCAATAACCGCACCAAGTGTTATTTTTACCCAAGGCTTTGCCACTTCGGGTCTTTTAACCAAAATGCATCAATCCGCAATATTAGCGCCTGCTCTCCAATCCCAGTGGTTAATGATGCACGTAAGTATGATGGTATTAGGCTATGCAGCTCTTTTATGTGGATCATTATTATCAGTAGCTCTTCTAGTCATTACATTTCGAAAAGCCATAAAAATTATTGGTAAAAACAATAATTTATTAAATCAGTCATTTTCGTTTGGCGAAATCCAATACATGAATGAAAGAAGCAATGTTTTATTAAACACTTATTTTCTTTCTTCTAAAAATTTTTACAGGTATCAATTGACTCAACAATTGGATCGTTGGAGTTATCGTATTATTAGTCTCGGGTTTATCTTTTTAACCATAGGAATTCTTTCGGGAGCCGTATGGGCTAATGAGGCGTGGGGATCATATTGGAATTGGGACCCAAAGGAAACTTGGGCATTTATTACTTGGACCGTATTCGCGATTTATTTACATACCCGAACAAATAAAAATTTGGAAGGTGTAAATTCCGCACTTGTGGCTTCTATGGGATTTCTTATAATTTGGATATGCTATTTTGGGGTCAATCTATTAGGAATAGGTTTACATAGTTATGGTTCATTTACATTAACATCTAATTGAATTGAATAAAAAGGCTAAGCCTAACAAATACTAAGATAGGACAGCGTATATATAAGAAAACTTATTGTAAGCTGTCAAGAACCTTTTGAATCACTCCACTACTTGATTCAAAAGGTTCTAACAAAAGCCAAAGATGTCTGATTAAAATTCAATTTAATTCTTTTACCTTTTTTTACTTAACTTAAACTTAAGAGAAGAAAAAAGACTTCTTTCTTTTTTTTTTCACTGTACAACGAACAATTTTAAAAATCATAGGATTACTTTTTGATTTTTTGTTTTATTCATCAAAACTATCTATAAAAATAATTATATAGAATAGTTTCGACCTTCTCACCTGATAATGAGAGGACAAAATCCGGATAAATACCAATACCTATTACTGGTAGAAAGATAGAGATCGAAACAAATAACTCTCGTGGTCCAGAATCAAAAAAATAAGAACTTTGAGCATTAAATAGCTTGTATCCATAGAACATTTGACGTGACATAGATAATGAATAAATAGGAGTTAATATCATTCCAATTGACATTACGAAAGTAATTAGTATTTTTGGCATTAAAAAATATTTTTGGCTGGTAATTATTCCAAAAAAGACTATCAACTCTGCAACAAAACCACTCATGCCCGGTAATGCAAGAGAAGCCATCGATAAGATACTGAACATCGTAAATATTTTTGGAATCGGAATAGCCATTCCACCCATTTCGTCGAGATAAAAAAGACGCATTCTATCATAACTCGTTCCTGCCAAGAAAAAAAGTGCAGCACCGATAAATCCATGAGATATTATTTGTAAAATAGCTCCGTTGAGTCCCGTATCAGTTATAGAGCCAATTCCTATAATTATGAAACCCATATGAGATACGGAGGAATAGGCTATTCTTTTTTTTAAATTCCGTTGACCAAGAGATGTTGAAGCTGCATAAATTATTTGCATTGTACCCACTATTATCAACCAGGGAGAAAATATGGAATGAGCGTGGGGTAATAATTCCATATTGATGCGAACTAATCCATACGCTCCCATTTTTAATAAAATTCCGGCTAGAAGCATACAAGTACTGTAATGTGCCTCCCCATGGGTGTCTGGTAACCACGTATGTAAGGGTATAATCGGCGATTTGACAGCAAAAGCAATAAGAAATCCAATATAGAATATGATTTCCAGTGCGACAGGATACGATTGATTAGCTAATGTTTCAAAATTTAATGTTGGTTCATTAGAACCGTATAAACCGATACCCAAAACTCCTATTAATAAAAAAATGGAACCCCCCGCAGTGTACAAAATAAATTTTGTAGCCGAGTACAGACGTTTCTTTCCCCCCCACATGGATAGAAGTAGATAAACGGGAATTAATTCGAACTCCCACATGATGAAAAAAAGTAAAAGGTCTCGAGAAGAAAATGATCCTATTTGACCACTGTACATTGCTAGCATCAAGAAATGGAATAATCGCGAATCTCGAGTAACTGGCCAAGCCGCCAAAGTAGCTAAAGTAGTGATAAATCCTGTCAGTAAAATGGGCCCTATAGAAAGTCCATCTATTCCCAATCTCCAGTAAAAATCAAAAAAATTTATCCATTTATAATCTTCCTCCAGCTGGATTAATGGATCGTCCAATCGGAAATGATAACAAAATGCATAGGTTGTTAGAAGGAGTTCAAATATGCATATACACATAGTATACCACTTAATTAGCTTATTTCCTCTATGAGGAAGAAAGAAAATTAAAGAACCTGCAGATATTGGTAAAACTACAATTATTGTTAACCAAGGAAAATAATTCGTGGTAAAGACAAGATGCACTTGGACCAGAAAAACCCGTGCTCAAAAAAGATTTTTTTTGAGCACGGGTTTTTTCAGTAAAAAAAAAATAAAATGGATTCAAAATGTATTCAAGTGGGGTTTTCGGGAACGTATCAATAAGCTAGACCCATACTTCGAGTTGTTTCATGCCATAAATAAACTCGAACGCTCAAGAAATCTGTTGGACAAGCGGATTCACATCTCTTACAACCAACACAGTCTTCTGTTCTTGGAGCGGAAGCAATTTGCTTAGCTTTACATCCATCCCAAGGTATCATTTCTAACACATCGGTGGGGCAGGCTCGGACACATTGAGTACACCCTATACATGTATCATAAATTTTTACTGAATGTGACATGGGATCTATAATTTTTTGAACATCATAAAATTTCAATCTAGTAAACTTGTAAATGAATCATTATAGTTAAACACCAGATGAATCAACGATTTACCAGAAATTTTCTAATCAATTTCCTTCGGGATCAACTCATAAGAAAGGACCAAGATACTTTGATTTCTTACGTTTTCGAAAACATGATGTAGATTCCAACATATTGGACATGCTAATTCAAATTGGTGAATCTTATAATTTAATATTATTAATATTACTTATTCAACAAAGTTGATTGATTGATACGCGTTGATTTTCTGTTACGATAAATTGAGGAAACAATAGCTGATCCAATAGCTGCTTCAGCGGCTGCAATAGCTATAACAAAAATTGATAAAATATTTCCTTTTAATTGCCGACTATCAAAAAAATCAGAAAATGTTACAAAATTTATATTAACCGCATTCAGTATAAGTTCAAGACACATAAGGGCCCGAACCATATTTCGACTCGTGATCAATCCATAAATACCGATAGAAAATAAATAGGCACTCAAAACAAGTATATGTTCGAGCATCATTGACCAACTCCTTATCAATTTCGATTCATTTTAATATGAACAATAATTCAACGGATTTGATTGACTAGAATAGAATATAACAAAAAGAATATATTGGAAATATCTCGAATAAACGAATTTCTATTTTATATTTTATACACGAACAAGAATTCAAGGAAAATAGATGCGATAAGACAGAAAAAAGTTTAATTTGGATTGCTTGCTATTCCTAGTTAGAAAGATTTATTACTGACGAGCCACAGCAATTGCACCTATCAAAGCAACTAAAAGAATTAGTGAAATGAATTCAAATGGAAGAAAAAAATCTGTTGCTAAATGAATTCCAATTTGTTGACTATTACTTATCAAATCTTGTTCTATAATTTGGTTTGATCTTGTAGTCCAAATAATCCCGTACCATGATGTATCTAATATAGTAGTAATTAGCGAAACAAGAATACTTGTACAAATCAACGAAGTAAGGCCATTCCCAATGGTCCACAGATTAAAATTTTTATAATATTCTGAACCATTCATGAACATCACAGCAAATAGGATTAAAACATTTATGGCTCCCACATAAATAAGAAGCTGGGCAGCAGCTACAAAATGAGAATTTGAGAGAATATAGAATAAGGATATACAAACAAGAACCAATCCCAATGAAAAGGCAGAAAAAATTGGATTGGTAAGTAATACCACTCCCAGGCCCCCTAATATAAGACCCGATCCCAGAAAAACTAAAAGAAAATCGTGTATTGGTCCAGGCAAATCCATTATATGTAAAATAAGAGATAAATAAATCGAAATGCTTTTCATGATCTTATTGACCCGACCAGGAATTTTTTTTTTATGATACGTTCCTAATTGAATAAAATCCTAATCTATTAGGTGTGAATTGATCTAAGTACAATTATTGTTTCGTTTTTAATTCTTTTTTTTTGTTCGGTTCGAAAGGGTATTTTGTTTTTTGAAACTATATATTTCGAAATAATTACGAATATATTAATAGATTTTCAAGAAAAATGAATTCGAAATTCTTATCAACCAGTTAATTTGTAATTGAATTTTTATTTATTGACCAAACAAAGAGTAAAGGCCTCATTCTTTTAAGTCAAACCAAATATTCTTTTAACTTAAACCAAAACGGAACCTTAAAAGAATTGGAAATTTCTCTTTAATAGAATAGGAGGTTTACTTACTCAGTTTTTCTTTGAGGCGAATTCAAAATTGTTCGAATTGTATAATCGTCAATTACTGACATTGGTAAACGGCCCAAAGCAATTTGATTATAATTCAATTCGTGACGGTCGTAAGTAGAAAGTTCATATTCTTCAGTCATTGATAAACAATTTGTTGGACAATACTCAACGCAGTTACCACAAAATATACAAATTCCGAAATCAATACTGTAATTAAGCAATCGTTTTTTTCTAATATCCGTTTCAAATTTCCAATCAACAACAGGCAGATCTATAGGGCATACACGAACACATACTTCACAAGCAATGCATTTATCAAATTCAAAATGGATTCGCCCACGGAAACGCTCTGATGCGATTAATTTTTCATAAGGGTATTGAATAGTTACAGGTAAACGATTTGCGTGGGATAAGGTAATCATGAAACCTTGACCAATGTACCTTGCTGCTCGGACTGTTTGGTGGCCATAATTCATGAACCCAGTTACCATAGGGAACATATCGTGAATATCTATGAATAATTTTATGTTTGTTTCTTTCTCTTGTTTGAACCAAGTCATGAATCTCGTATTCTTTTTTTCTTTACAGTGAAAGAAGTTGGAAAGAAGTTGTTAATAATAGATTACCGAGAGAAATGGGTAAAAGAAATTTCCATCCAAGATTTAATAATTGGTCCATTCTTAACCTAGGTAAAGTCCATCTTGTTGCGATAGAAATAAACAAAAACAAATAAGTTTTAGCTAATGTAATAAAGATACCAATTGTCGTTCCAAAGATTCCATTCATTTTATTTATTTCAAATAGCTCAGGGACGAATACGTACGGAATGGAAATATTCCAACCCCCCAAGTAAAGAACTGTTACAAATAAGGAAGAAAGTAATAGATTTAGATAGGAAGCAACATAAAATAAACCAAATTTGATACCCGAATATTCGGTTTGATACCCTGCTACTAATTCTTCCTCGGCTTCTGGTAAATCAAAAGGTAATCTCTCACATTCTGCTAGAGAAGAAATTAGAAAAACGATAAACCCTATTGGCTGACGCCACAAATTCCATCCCCAAACCCCATATTTTGATTGCGCCTCAACTATATCAACTGTACTTGAGCTGTTAGATAATTATAGTCGATGATAACATCACTGTTCCCATCGCTAGTCCAAAACCGTACATGAGGTTTTCAACTCATACGGCTCCTCGTGGGTCACAAATAAATTTAAGGACCGAATCAGTATTATTTCTCTTCGTATGGTTGTAGAATAGATAGAGAAAAAATGGATTGGAAGGTCCAAAATTATACCAATGGAATTCTGTCTGCTATATTATGAAGAATAAAAAAAGTGCTTCTGAATTGATCTCGCCCGTTACTAATTTCAATTTTTATTTGTTGAGTAATAACTTAAGCCTTCAATAAAATACTTCTTGTAGAAATATCAATAGATATTTCAACCCATTGTTTTCGATTACGAAAAAAATTAAATATTACATTAGCTCATAAATCATGACACAGATTATATCTCTCTATATATATGAAAGAAAGAATAAAAAAAAAAAAAATATTTATTTTTTATTCTTTCTTTTTCGTTCCTATTCTTCTTTCTGATCTGAGAAAATTACGAATGGGGGCTTAAACTAAAAAATAGTAAAGGATTATTTCGTTCCTGATAGTCATTACTTTAATCGGTGGATAGGAGCATACTCTGGACCGGAATCGTGGGTAGTACTGCCTACTCATTTCTACTAATTTAAAGCCCCAATTAGTATTCTTTTTATGTTATCCAGAAATATCCTTTTTATATAATTTACATAATCTCCATTACTAATCCTTTGTGTATTTTGGTGTTCCTAACCATCCACTCATTTTTTTGTTCAATCCCCCGTTTGGTTTGGCAATACATGTATGGGAATCTATACAAAGGATAGCCAAAACTCTATACGGTTGATCTTTTGAGCCCGCTTCAAGCTAGATTGACTAATCAACCCGTCTTGGGGTAAAGACTTCTTCCACTTATGTTTTCTTCCACTTAACTCTTGTACATAGGAAATGAGATTAAATTTTTTTTTGTTTAATTTACTGCGAATTTATAAGCTGCTTTCTTTCACTCATATATAACTATCTAATTTAGTTTATCAACCTGAAGGATAATAAAATAACGAAGATATCTATTCAATCCATTCAGCTTATTTTATAGAACGAAAGGAATAGGGAAAAGAAAAGTTTATATTTCAACGAATCGCACGTAGAGATATTGATAAAACACATAGAGTTAATGGTATTTCATAACTAATCGATTGAGCAGCAGCTCGCAGACCACCTAAAAAGGAATATTTATTATTTGATCCGTATCCTGACATAAGAAGTCCAACAGGAGCAATACTTGAAATGGCAATCCATAAAAAAATACCGATATTGAGATCGGCTAAAATAAGGCGAGAGCTAAAAGGAATTACTGAAAAACTTAGTAAAATGGATATGACTGCTATAGACGGTCCAATACGGAATAAACGAGTATTTCCTCTAGATGGAAGAATATTCTCTTTGAAAAGCAGTTTTGTTCCATCTGCTAGAGCTTGAAGAATTCCCAAAGGGCCGGCGTATTCAGGCCCAATACGTTGTTGTATTCCTGCAGATATTTCTCTTTCTAACCATACAATTACTAGTACACCTATTGTGATTCCCAATACAAGAGTCAAAATAGGGACAAACATCCATATGATCCCATAGACCTCTTTTAAGGATTCCAATCTGTAAAAGGAATTGATATCTTCTACTTCTGTTGTATAAATTATCATTTCAACGATCAACTTCTCCCATAATGATATCTATGCTACCTAGTATCGTCATAATATCAGCCAATTTCATTCTTTTAACTAACTGAGGAAGAATTTGCAAATTGATAAAACCCGGCGGGCGAATTTTCCATCTCCAAGGAAAACCACTTTGATCTCCTATCAGAAAAATTCCTAATTCTCCCTTTGGGGCTTCCATTCTCGCATAAAGTTCTTGTCTCGGTAATTCAAATGTAGGAGAAGGTTTTTTACTAATGAATCGATATTCAAAATCATTCCATTCTGGATCCCTTTCTCGATCAAAACATCGGATTTCTAAATTCTCATAGGGACCCCCCGGAATTCCTTCCAGGGCCTGTTGAATTATTTTTATGGATTCCGTCATTTCACTGATTCGGACTAAATAACGAGCTAATGAATCTCCTTCTTTTTGCCACTGGATTTCCCAATCAAATTCGTCGTAACACTCATAATGATCAACTTTACGAAGATCCCATTTGATTCCAGAGGCTCGTAGCATTGGGCCGGATAGACCCCAATTTATTGCTTCTTCTCCACCAATAACCCCTACCCCTTCAACTCGTTCTAAAAAAATAGGATTTCGCGTAATAAGTTTTTGATATTCAACAATTCCTGTTAAAAAATAATCACAGAAATCCAAACATTTATCTATCCAGCCATAGGGTAGATCGGCCGCTACTCCTCCGATACGAAAATAATTATGCATCATTCTCATACCGGTGGCAGCTTCGAATAGATCATATACTAATTCTCTTTCTCTGAAAATATAGAAAAAGGGGGTCTGTGCACCAATATCGGCCATAAAAGGTCCAAGCCATAATAGATGAGAAGCTATACGACTCAACTCCAACATAATTACTCTGATATAGCTGGCTCTTTTAGGGACTTGAATATTGCCCAATTGTTCTGGTCCATTTACGGTTATTGCTTCCGTGAACATAGTGGCTAAATAATCCCAACGTGTTACATAAGGCAAATATTGTATAATTGTTCGGTTTTCCGCAATTTTTTCCATTCCTCTGTGTAAATAACCTAATATTGGTTCACAGTCAACAACATCTTCACCATCTAGAGTAACGATGAGACGAAGAACACCGTGCATTGATGGGTGGTGAGGTCCCATATTGACTATCATAAGGTCTTTTTCTGTAGCTGATAGATTCATAAGTTTTTCCTCGATTCATTCTTACATGAATTGTTGAAAACGAAAAGAAGTACATCAAAATGAAAAATATAATAAATCGACTAATTCAATCAAATTAACGATTTTTTGATTCCCGAATATCCAACTCACTAATTAATTCTTTATAACGTATGTTATTTTTCTTTGATAAATAAGACAGAAGCCGTTGACGTTTTCCTAGAATTTTACGTAGACCTCTCTGAGATAAATAGTCTTTTTTGTGCAATTCCAAATGTGAAGTAAGTCTTCGTATCTTATTGGTGAAACTGACTATTTGAAATTCAACGGACCCCTTGTTTTCTTCTTTTTTTTCTTGAAAAATAACTGAGATGAATGAATTTTTTACCATAAAACAAAAATTTCTCTCCCCCTTTTTTTGAATGTGAATTTTACTGATCAGTAATAATAATAATACCATTCATTTTAATATGCACAATGATTTTAAGTTCGTTATGAACTTTATAATTTTTTCAAATAAAATTAATCAATCCGGTTTTCAATCATAATATATGGAAAAATGTACCATTGACGAATTTTCAAACGCGGATACATATGTATCCTTACCATACTGAAACGACTGCCATTATTACTATTAAACCAATAGCGATTCATACAAGCTAAATCTTCTAATCGATAATTGGGCCAAAGAAAGAACTTTAATTTAATTAGTTTCTTTTTATCACTATCAAGATGTTTGTTTTTATTCAAAACTTGACCACAGTTTTTTACATTATTTAAAAATACTGGATTTCTATGCATACCATTTTTATCCCTTGAATTGAAAGAAATTCGAATTCGCAATTCTCTCCGGTGGTTAGGGGATAAAATATTTTCAGGAATAAACAAATCATAATGATTTTTGTCTTTATTTTCAGTCATTTTTTGATGTCTTGCAATGGATTCATCAAAATTATTTTTTTCAATATAGTTTTTTTTTTTGCGTCTTTTTTTTTTTTTGCGTCTTTGATTAATTTCATGTTTATTTTTATGAACCAATGAAATACTTATAGTTTGATATAGAATAAATTGTCCATCAATTTCTACATACCGGCGAATTGGTTCGATAATCAATACTCCTTTTTTGAGTAGGTATTGATAAGTTAAAAGTAACTTATCCGCCGAATCCATCAAAATATCCAGATTCGTTCCTCCTCTTCTAACAGAGTATAGAAAAGTTTCATTCATATTTATCAGGCCAAGAATGAAAGAATATGCTTTGATATTTTTGATTATTTTTTCATCGAAAGAATCAGCATCCCATCCGAATTGAAAATACAAATACTTTTGTAGGAATAAACGAGCTTCTCTCTTGCTCTCGTCTTCCTTTCTATGTTTTTTTGATTTACCAGAATCTTCTTCAACATCTTTTTCTTGATTGTCTGATTTACCTTTTTCTTGATCTGATTTACCTTTTTCTTGATTGG
>NW_028322757.1:0-5000 GCF_047325235.1 Durio zibethinus
TGTTTCTTTTTAAGAACCAAAAAGATTTGTGCAAAAACAATAGATGCCAAGAAGAACAAAAGGCCTTGGACACGTAGTGGATCTTGAAGTACTATTTCTGCATCCCCCTGACCAAATCCACCCACATTAGGATTACTTGTTAATGGTTGATCAAGTTTGATAGATTCACCCTCTGAAACAAGAAGTTCTGGTCCTGGGGGGATAATATCAACCACTTGATGTCCATCCAATGCATCCGTTATGGTTATTTCGTACCCCCCTTTTTCTTTTCGTATGATTTTGCTTACTATACCTGTTGCCGTAGCATTATAAATTGTATTGTTACTTTTGTTCCCGTCGGGATAAATCTGACCCCTTCCCCTATTTCCGCCTACGTATATGGGATATTTTAAGAAATGAACATCCTTATTACTAGCAGGGTCTGGGGAAAGAATAGGAAAGGTGATTTCACTATATTTTTGACCAGGAACAGGACCTATCACAAGAATATTTTTCTGAGTGGGGCGGTAGTTCTGAAAAGACAGATTGCCTATCTTTTCTTTCATCTCGGGCGAAATACGATCAGGTGGGGCTAACTCAAACCCCTCCGGTAAAATAAGAACAGCACCCACATTCAAAGCCCCTTTCTTACCATTAGCAAGAACTTGTTTCAGTTGCATATCATAAGGAATTCTAACAACCGCTTCAAATACAGTATCAGGAAGTACCGCTTGTGGAACCTCAATATCCACGGGTTTATTAGCTAAATGGCAATTGGCACATACAATACGCCCAGTTGCTTCTCGTGGATTTTCATACCCCTGCTGCGCAAAAATGGGATATGCATTTGAAATGGATGCCCCGGTTATTATATAGATCATGAGCGATACGGAAATGGATCGAGTAATCTCCTCCTTTATCCAAGAAAAAGTATTTCTAGTTTGCATGGTACAATCATTGATCCCGAAAATTTCTACAATAAAATTAGGTAGGTCACTAGTATAGTTCCCTATCCACGATTCTGCTATTTACTTTTACTGAAAAAAAAAAAAATTTACTGAAATAGAGGAGGAATTGTATTCCCCTGATGGGTAGAAAGAGTAAAGTAAGTACGACTTTGCATTCTTTGCTTATATACAAAGTAAGAAAGATTCTAATTGAATCCGTGAATCATTTTTCAGTCAGTCAGTGAATGATAAATAACTACAAGTGACGGCGATACATGATTTAAATAACGAAAGATCGAATATTTAAAAATTGTATCTAGAATGACTGGAAGGGTACAAGCAAGAACAGATATAATTTGATCATTATGAGCAAATCCAAAATCTTTGTAGATATAGCCAATCATTAGTTCCCAACCGTGGTGCGAATGGAATCCGACACAGAACTCAGTTAATAAAAGAATAGAAAAAGCTTTTATTGTGTCGCTTAAATTATATAGGAATTCTTGAACCCAAGAGTTAAGAATAACAAGTTCTTCATTACCCAAAAATAGAATAACCACTTAGAATAACGAAACAGATTAGATTTGTCGAGAAGTGCAAAATCGTATGGATACGATCCTCATTGTGCATCTTGATCAATTGGATCGTTTCTTTGTGGATTCCTATACGAAGTTTTGTAGATGTGTTTCCGGGTATTCTTTTATCATTTCGTCCAACAGGAGGAGTTCCTCTACTTCTATGAATTGTTCTAGAATACTTTTTTCTTGAATATCATTCAAAAAAGTTTCGGATTGCCTAGTATTCCACCAATTAGTAATCCAAGATTTCAGACTTTTATTAAATGAGAGAGAGATCCACCAGGGCAAAAATACTATAGATGCAAAATATAGAAGGGGAGTGAATGCTTTCTTTTTTGCCATTTTTTCATCTGTGAATTGTTAATGAACCCACCTCATTCGTTGACTTTATGTGATCTAATCTTTCTATCAAGCATGACTTTCATTATATTATAAATTATAAGATAAATTATAAGGTAGGGGCCCATGAATCTATTCTCTGTTTTTTTTTTTTTTGATTCAGTGCTTAGTCCTTGAATCTAAAAAGAGTACAGAAATAGAAAATAAGAATCCACTTTGAATTCGAATGTTCGAATGAAATATATATATATATTATTGTTTCCAGATATCTCAATTGATCAAATTCGAAGCAATTGCCCTCTTTCGATAACTGCCCGAAAGAACCGCTTCAAATAATAAAGATTATTCTATTCAGATTTTGAGACGAAGGAGCTCCCTGTCTATATCAAGATATCAATCAAATATGTCGAAAAATTTTCGCGGGTTATCTAGACTGTATATAGTCTAGAGTCCGGGAATAATTGAAAAAAAAAAAAATTATGAAAAATATTATGATGATCAAAAATGAGTGACAAAAAAAGACAGAAAAGTTATCATTACATTTATCATTATGTTATAAGAAAGAAATCTACTTGTTTAGTTCTTAAGGAGCACAAAAGAAAGGATAAAAGGGGAGGGGCTGATTGACAAAAGGAAAGTAGAGAAAATTTACAAGATATAATCTATCTGTATCTAACGTATCAACTCCAAATATTGAAAATAAAAAGTTAAATATTTCGAAATACTTTGATATATGAGATGAATCCATTATTTCGATTTCTTGCTTGTTTTGTTACTGAATTAAGTTGAGTGGTTTTACATTTACAGACGCATAAAAAACAATTTTTGTGGACAAAAAAAAAAAAAACAGTTTTGTTTTATGTTATGACTCTTCCGTATACGTCTTCTTTGGTTCGAGTGGGCATTCTTAAGAAACTTCAGTTTAGTTCTGCTATAGAAAAAAGAGGCTTCTTGTCTTGAGTTTTTTCCTCCTGCCGAGAAAGCATTTATTCTGCAATTCATTTCAAAAGACTTCAATCGGTACACGCAAAAAATAGGCCAATTCAGCAGCTTTTTGCTCAATTTCTCGTGGAGTCAAATTCTCATCAGTACGAGTCAAGGGAACGGCCCCCTGGCCTCTGATTTCCATATAAAGGACACGCCGAGCATAAATACCCTCTTTAACTTCTATTCTGATGGACTGAATATCTTTCATAAGGAATCGTAGAAAGATGCGACGATTTTTTCCAGGAAAACCCCAACGAAAAATACATACTATTCCCTCTTTTCTATCGAATCGATCATAACCACTACCTACATTCCAAAAAATCGTGCACCACAAATAGGAACTAATAAAGAGACCCGCGATCCCATAGAAAGACATCACGATTCCTTGTGGAAAAAAAACTATTTGCTGAGACGGAAATAAAGATATCAAATTCCTACCAAGATAACTAGAAGTTCCAACTAATAAAAACCCTAATGAACCAAAAAAAAGAATAAAGGCCCAGCAGAAATTGCTTGTTTTTCGAGACCCCACTATAAATTCTATCCATATAGATTCTGATCGCCAACTCATACATACTAGATCCAGTTGCATTTTATTGGAATTGAGAAAATAAGCAAAAAAATTTGACTTTACTTTTTTTGTTTCCGAAGTAACTCTCATCAACTAGTGCTATTTTGATATGAACTTTTAGAAGTAATTCATCAAATTGCTTAGATCTAAAATCATCCCCTTTATATGATCCCCTATACAGATCTACTAGATATATAGACTTTAATTTCATACATTCGTCCGGTACCGATCCACTTGCTATAATTCATTTACCCCTATATCATGTTTACGTATGCATAAGAGGAGCTTTTTCATTTATGTTCGGGGAAGCCGGATGGATGTTATACAATATTCTACTAAATAGATATCCGTGGCATCTAAGTCGTGAAAAAAAAAATAGATAAGATTTGGTCTTGGCCTTGGCCCCATCGAATCTAAAAAATCTTAGTTTTTTGAACATACAAAGATAAAGAAGCCATTGCAATTGCCGGAAATACTAGGCCTACTAAAGGCACAAAAATAGAGGGAATTGTCATAAAATGGGTACCTCAATTTAATATTCGTACCTGTTATTGTTATATTGTTAGTTATAAAGTTAGTTATAAATATATCTTATAATAATTATATTATAATTCGTATATTATACTAAGTATATCTAAATATTATACTAAGTATATCGAAATACTAAGTATATCTAAATATTATACTAAGTATATCTAAATACTAAGTATATCTAAATATTATACTAAGTATATCTAAATACTAAGTATATCTAAATACTAAGTATATCTAAGCGAGTATATATATCTAATATATATATCTTATCTAATAAGTGCAAGGAATGTAGAATTAAATAAAGGGACTTGCCCATCTTTCTAAATGAAATAAAATAGGTGTATGATAAGATAATCCACTTTCTTTATTATCTTACTTTATTCCTACTTTTCTTATTATTATTATTCTATTGTTCTTGTCTTCTAATTTTAATTTCTAATTTGAATTTAATAAAGAAAGAGTTTATTACAAATTGAGAAAGAGTTTATTACAAATTGTCGAAAGATTCGATTCGTTAGAATCCGATCCAAGAACAGGGATTTTTAGTAAAAATAGAATTCTCGGGAGATATAGAAAGATGCAAAACTCTATATTTATATTTTTTCTATATTTGAATTATATAAACATACGCAATAGAGCAAGATAAAATTCGTTTTTCGACAATTCCATTTTATGTCACAAAGTCAAAGCCCATTATGCGGGCTTTGACTTTGATTCTGATAAACTAACTAACTGCCTTTTCACTACAAAGAAAATAATTTAACTTAAGACTCTACTTGATTGAATTTTGATTCAAAGGAAAAAAACCGTGGAACTGAAATAACTCACTCAGAACACCCTTTAAAGGATTACGTGGTACGATTGGATCGAATAAACCCTTATGGAATAAATATTCAGCCTCCTGTGAACCTTCAGGTACTGTTATATTCAATGTTTGCTCAATTACTCTTTTACCCGCAAATGCAATATAGGCATTGGGTTCAGCAATAATGATATCCCCCAACATACCAAAACTCGCGGTCACTCCACCAGTAGTAGGAGATGTAAGAATTGATACATAAAATA